>NC_133334.1:736519-900400 GCF_042186555.1 Aquarana catesbeiana | reverse complement strand
ACCTGACTAGAATAAGGAAGTTCATAGCCGGTAGCCCTTGCGTCCTTTTTGTCCGTCGGACTAGCATACAGACAAATGGATTTTTCGATCGGACTCGAGTCCGTCGGAAAGATTTGAAACATGCTCTATTTCTAAAGTCCGACAGATTTTTCGACAGAAAAGATCCGATGAAGCCCACACACGAAAAGTCCGGTTGTGTGTACACGGCTATAGACTTCTTCTGGCATACAGGGCTGTAATACATAATATGCACCAGCATAAGTGCACTCTTTTTTTTTGGAAACTTACCTAGATGATGGGTCTTTACCCTAAACTTTGTTGAAGGTCTTGAGAGGCCGGCAAACAGCTCACTGTAGGCAGCAGGCAGAACAAACAGCTAAGAAAAGCAGAGATTTTAATAATTTGGTTTTACAGGATGGAGGAAAAACTGATTGGTTAATGATCCAAAAAAGGTACTGTGCACAGAAGACTGGCAGACTACCAGGAGCTCCAATACAGGCGACCAAATGGAAGCACAGCAGAGAGCCATACTGAATCTCCCGAGTTTAAATGGACAAAAGAGGAGATATTTTGCCAAAGGCAACTCCTGCCCTCCCTTAATTTTAAGGGAGGGCAAAGAATTCACTTCTTTCCCTTAACAAAGATGGCCACCTGCCCGCTCCGCCGAATGCGACAGATGCACGTGTGCGCAGTCAGGCAGAGAGACGCCAACAGTTTAGAAAGGTCGGCGCAAGGCCCCCACAGGCTAAAGCTAAGAGGAGGGGGTAAAGAAATAGCACTACCAGGCAAGGAAAAATTCATTCATATTTTTTTAAAGATGGAGAAGGAAGAGGAAGAGGAGAAGGAAGAGGAGAAGGAAGAGGAAGAGGAGAAGGAAGAGGAAGAGGAGAAGGAAGAGGAAGAGGAGAAGGAAGAGGAAAAGGATAAGGAAGAGGAAAAGGATAAGGAAGAGGAAGAGGAAAAAGAAGAGGAAGAGGAGAAGGAAGAGGAGAAGGAAGAGGGGAAACAGAAAAGAAGAGGAAATGGCCACAGGGAAAAAACTTTAAATCTTAAGGAAAAGGGGAATCCAAAAAAGAAGAAAACAAAATGTGCAACCCCGATCACTGACCATAAGCCATGACTACTGACCCTAAGCCCCCCGATCACTGACCCTAAGCCCCCCGATCACTGACCCTAAGCCCCCCGATCACTGACCCCAAGCTCTGATCCCTAAGCCCCCCGATCACTGACCATAAGCCGCGACTACTGACCCTAAGCCCCCCGATCACTGACCCTAAGCCCCCCAGATCACTGACCCTAAGCCGCGACTACTGACCCTAAGCCCCCAATCACTGACCCTAAGCCTGAGACAGAGAGACTGCTGCGGACACACACGGCTGCAGCATTCTCTCATGAGACCTTCACCCCCCTCCATCCTCCATTTACTGGACAGCACCTTCCCAGGAATATACAGGTCAAAAGATCTCCCCTCCACCCAGCCAGTGACAGGTCCACACCACCCCATAACCATTTCTCTACAAACTTAAAGGAGAACCCACACACCAGCTACTATCACATAGAACGCTTGAACGTGGACTGGTATGGAACACAGAAAATCGCATCTTCCATTTCAGGCCATTTTTTCCAACTAGCCATCATGTTGATGTACATATTTTGGCCTACTGGCATATAGAGACTGCACCCTGGTTCTCAATAGGCTCTGATGAAGAGGTTATCCTCGAAACGCGTTAGCCAACTCTGAATACCCGCCTTAACATGGGCTCATGATATATATTTTTAACCCATATTTTTAACCCATTTTTAATTTTTCATGTCTTTTACATTTTGTCATCTGTTTGCATGATACGTAGTATTGGTATTATTCAATTGCTTTTATTTGCTCTTTATTTCCTCTGAAATAAATTTTATATGTTTTGATGTAAGCTTGATAACGCGCCCTTCATCCATCACTCTTCATACTGACCCTAAGCCCCCAGATCACTGACCCTAAGCCCCCCGATCACTGACCCTAAGCTCCGATCACTGACCCTAAGCCCCCCGATCACTGACCCTAAGCCCCCCGATCACTGACCCTAAGCTCCGATCACTGACCCTAAGCCCCGATCACTGACCCTAAGCCCCGATCACTGACCCTAAGCCCCGATCACTGACCCTAAGCCCCGATCACTGACCCTAAGCCCCGATCACTGACCCTAAGCTCCGATCACTGACCCTAAGCTCCGATCACTGACCCTAAGCTCCGATCACTGACCCTAAGCCCCCCCGATCACTGACCCTAAGCCCCGATCACTGACCCTAAGCCCCGATCACTGACCCTAAGCCCCGATCACTGACCCTAAGCCCCGATCACTGACCCTAAGCCCCCTGATCACTGACCCTAAGCCCCGCCGATCACTGACCCTAAGCCCCGCCGATCACTGACCCTAAGCCCCCCGATCACTGACCCTAAGCCCCCCGATCACTGACCCTAAGCCCCCCGATCACTGACCCTAAGCCCCGATCACTGACCCTAAGCCCCGATCACTGACCCCAAGCCCCGATCACTGACCCCAAGCCCCCTGATCACTGACCCTAAGCCCCGATCACTGACCCTAAGCCCCGATCACTGACCCTAAGCCCCGATCACTGACCCTAAGCCCCGATCACTGACCCTAAGCCCCGATCACTGACCCTAAGCTCCGATCACTGACCCTAAGCTCCGATCACTGACCCTAAGCTCTGATCACTGACCCTAAGCTCCGATCACTGACCCTAAGCCCCCGATCACTGACCCTAAGCTCCGATCACTGACCCTAAGCCCCCCGATCACTGACCCTAAGCCCTGATCACTTGTTCCTACCCCTCATCATTACATCTACTACTACACCCACAATACTACTGCTTATGCTACTTTAACAATTACTTCCCCAACTGATAAACTCCCCACTACCCTTATCATCCCATCTACGACTGACCCGGCTGTTACCACTACTACATCTCTACCCCTACTACCCTTCATCATTCATTCTACTACCACACCAACTCTTATTGTTACCACAGTCTATACTGTTACTACCAGTCATCTTTCCTTCTACACCCATAATTAAAACCCCTATTACCCCACTACATCCCTGATTGATATACTCTACAGGGGCCGATCAGCATGTCCTGTGACGTCTCCCCATACACACATTATCTCCCATTAGGTACAGAAGATAATAAGAGATGGCGATGAATGATTGATGAGCTTTTTCTATGATCTTCGGGCTGCATTAGGTGCGATTATTTTACATGAATACACAGAGTCATCCATTAGATGGTTGAAGATTAGTGGTCGGAAATGTCTATTCACAAAACTGAAACTGATAGGATTTGTGTGACTCCATCAGATATACTGACAATAGAATCCATACTAAAGCGGATTACCCCAATACTTCTGTCTACACAGAACACATAAACCGCTGTAAGGACACCCAGGTCACAGGATTCCGGACCTCCACTTAGTGATCATATCCCCCTTATGTATAATACATGGAGATCATATCCCCCCTTATGTATTTATACATGGAGATCATATCCCCCCTTATGTATTTATACATGGAGATCATAATCCCCCCTTATGTATTTATACATGGTGATCATAATCCCCCCTTATGTATTTATACATGGTGATCATATCCCCCCTTATGTATTTATACATGGAGATCATATCCCCCCTTATGTATTTATACATGGAGATCATATCCCCCCTTATGTATTTATACATGGAGATCATATCCCCCCTTATGTATTTATACATGGAGATCATATCCCCCCCTTATATATTTATACATGGAGATCATATCCCCCCTTATGTATTTATACATGGAGATCATATCCCCCCCTTATGTATTTATACATGGAGATCTTATCCCCCCTTATGTATTTATACATGGAGATCATATCCCCCCTTATGTATTTATACATGGAGATCATATCCCCCCTTATGTATTTATACATGGAGATCATATCCCCCCTTATGTATTTATACATGGAGATCATATCCCCCCTTATGTATTTATACATGGTGATCATATCCCCTTTATGTATTTATACATAGAGATCATATCCCCCCTTATGTATTTATACATGGAGATCATATCCCCCTTATGTATTTATACATGGAGATCATATCCCCCCTTATGTATTTATACATGGAGATCATATCCCCCCTTATGTATTTATACATGGTGATCATATCCCCCTTATGTATTTATACATGGAGATCATATCCCCCCTTATGTATTTATACATGGAGATCATATCCCCCTTATGTATTTATACATGGAGATCATATCCCCCTTATGTATTTATACATGGTGATCATATCCCCCCCCCCCTTATGTATTTATACATGGAGATCATATCCCCCCTTATGTATTTATACATGGAGATCATATCCCCCCTTATGTATTTATACATGGTGATCATATCCCCCTTATGTATTTATACATGGAGATCATATCCCCCTTATGTATTTATACATGGTGATCATATCCCCCCCCCCTTATGTATTTATACATGGAGATTATATCCCCCTTATGTATTTATACATGGAGATCATATCCCCCCTTATGTATTTATACATGGAGATCATATCCCTCCTTATGTATTTATACATGGAGATCATATCCCCCCTTATGTATTTATACATGGTGATCATATCCCCCCCCCCTTATGTATTTATACATGGTGATCATATCCCCCCTTATGTATTTATACATGGTGATCATATCCCCCCCCCCTTATGTATTTATACATGGAGATCATATCCCCCCTTATGTATTTATACATGGAGATCATATCCCCCCTTATGTATTTATACATGGAGATCAGATCCCCCCTTATGTATTTATACATGGAGATCATATCCCCCCTTATATATTTATACATGGAGATCATATCCCCCCTTATGTATTATACATGGAGATCATATCCCCCTTATGTATTTATACATGGAGATCATATCCCCCTTATGTATTTATACATGGAGATCATATCCCCCTTATGTATTTATACATGGAGATCATATCCCCCTTATGTATTTATACATGGAGATCATATCCCCTCTTATGTATTTATACATGGAGATCATATCCCCCCTTATGTATTTATACATGGTGATCATATCCCCCTTATGTATTTATACATGGTGATCATATCCCCCCTTAATCTCCTCTTCTCAGTAGAGAATAAATTCAGTTCCTCTAATCTCTCCTCATAGCTGAGCTCCTCCATGCCTCTTATCAGTTTTGTTGCTCTTCTCTCTCCAGTTCCCCGATATCCTTTTTGAGAACTGGAGCCCAAAACTGAACTGCATATTCCAGATGAGGTCTTACTAATGATTTGTACAGATGAGGTCTCTCTGGAGAATTGCATGCCATAATTCAGCTTATGTTCTACCAGAACCCCCAGATCCTTCTCCACCATAAGCCAAAGCTTACTTTATAGCACCGGCTCCTGTTCCAGGTGAAGTGCATTTGGTATCACACTGCCTGGGACAGGAACCTTTCTAACAGCCAGCGATGCCGAAAGTAACTGAATGGTGAGTTTATTAAACATCACAGTTTTGCATTATATAAACACTTTTTTTAAAAAGGGGTTATTAGTCTGCTTGGTGGGTACGGTGCAGCTGTGGCCTTCCTGCAGGATTGCTACACTTAGCCATAGACTTTTATTATATCCTGCAGGTTGGCTGCACTTTGCCGTAGACATCTATGGCATCCTGTAGGTTTTGTGCACTTTTTGAAAGTGCACCATACTTGTAAGATATACTAGAAGTATATGGCAAAGCCAGATAGCCCGCAAAAAGGCCACAGGTGCTGGTAAACCACAGTGCATTGGTGTGAAAGCAGCCTTAGGCCCCTTTCACATGATTGGCTTGTAAATTGGAGACATCCTGTAAGGACGTTTTCCCACTGCATAGCTTGGTATCATCTGAAAACACTGAAATCCCAGACCACCCATCATTTATAAAGATATTAAAAAGTAACCTTGGGGTGCACCACTAAAAGCACTGGACCTTGGGGTATCCTACTAATGACATTGATCCTCAGGGTGCACCACTATAATAACATGGAACCGTGGGGTGCACCACTAAAAGCACTGGACCTTGGGGTATCCTACTAATGACATTGATCCTCAGGGTGCACCACTATAATAACATGGAACCGTGGGGTGCACCACTAAAAGCACTGGACCTTGGGGTATCCTACTAATGACATTGATCCTCAGGGTGCACCACTATAATAACATGGAACCGTGGGGTGCACCACTAAAAGCACTGGACCTTGGGGTATCCTACTAATGACATTGATCCTCAGGGTGCACCACTATAATAACATGGAACCGTGGGGTGCACCACTAAAAGCACTGGACCTTGGGGTATCCTACTAATGACATTGATCCTCAGGGTGCACCACTATAATAACATGGAACCGTGGGGTGCACCACTAAAAGCACTGGACCTTGGGGTATCCTACTAATGACATTGATCCTCAGGGTGCACCACTATAATAACATGGAACCGTGGGGTGCACCACTAAAAGCACTGGACCTTGGGGTACCCCACTGATAAGACCATTCAGAGTAAGCATCATTAACCACTATTCTCTGAATTCAGTTGAACATACCTTCAACCTTTGGAGATCTCACAATGTATGAAGATTCATCAATCATTCATAACCAACTCTCATTAGTGTCTATAATGGACAATAATGTATATTGGAGTGCTAGCCTCTGGAGAGCATTGAAGATATGGGTGTTGTGGTAGAACTCCATCCACTCCCAAATAAACAGCAGAAACGTCCATTAATGGCTTCATATTATGAGGAGGAGATCTGATCCATGCACTTGAATCTCTTATTTCTGAAATGTGTGTAGCGATACCCCCAAAGGAGTTGCTGATGGATGGGACCCCCAACTCCTGATGACAACACTTCTGGCAATGCTGTACCCTCTGACACACCAAGGTTAAAGAAATAGGTTTTCTTATGGGAAAACAAAGCAACTTGCAGAATTGCAATAGCAATAAGCTATGAGAGATTACAATACCACAAACAATGGAAGGATCCATTAAAATCTATTTTTGGAACATGTCACATGTTACTAAAGCAGAACCCCCCTCCCCCAAACCAGTGGTGTTGGTAGCAACTCAGGACTATGGGACGACAGTCTCTCACAGAGCCAGTGAGGCCCTTTTCTGCCATCTTGCTGTGCTCTCCATGCAGATTCCATAACAGTCTGCCCTCCAACCCTACAACTCCAGTCACCTTTCACATCCCACGTGGGACCCCCCAATCCTAGGCTTCCCTTTTTTTTCTTCCTGCACTTTCTGTCCTCCTGGGACTTGTAGTCCCATTTAGTCCTTGGCTTGATAAAGAACTGTCTCCTGTGGAATATATCCCCCATATTTCCAGGCAGCCAATCACAGTGTCCTTTGCTGTACCAAGAGGTGGGCGTGCTCTCAGCAGCTGTGGATCAATAAGTATTCCTATCAAAGTGTCCGGTGTTCTCTTTCTCCTCCCCCAACCACACAGCTGCTCCTCCAATCACAGGCAGCCAGGGAGAGGAAGAGAACTATGTGGGAGGCAGCAGAAGTGACAGTTCAGTCCATGTGGCAGGAGCACCACAGACCTGGTGCCACACGTGAATATAATGTATATGCTTTTCCTACAAACTGACATTGGAGGACGGTGAAATGATCAACAAAGGATTTATTTTTTCCATTAGTGTGAACTTTTATGTCCATGCAGACCCTCGAAGAATCCTTTTTATTCAAAGGAAACTGAATCTTTTATACATTGATTTAGGGTTAGGGTTTCCAATAGGAAATTCTCCTCTAGCATCTCACACACACATTACGCTAATATATTCTGTTCACATTCTATCATAGCTACGTTCCACAGCCACCAGTACATTCCATATCGCATCTACCTTCCACAGCCACCAGTACATTCCATATCACATCTACATTCCACAGCCACCAGTACATTCCATATCCCATCTACATTCCACAGCCACCAGTACATTCCATATCGCATCTACCTTCCACAGCCACCAGTACAATCCATATCGCATCTACCTTCCACAGCCACCAGTACATTCCATATCGCATCTACCTTCCACAGCCACCAGTACATTCCATATCGCATCTACATTCCACAGCCACCAGTACATTCCATATCGCATCTACCTTCCACAGCCACCAGTACATTCCATATCCCATCTACATTCCACAGCCACCAGTACATTCCATATCGCATCTACATTCCACAGCCACCAGTACATTCCATATCGCATCTACCTTCCACAGCCACCAGTACATTCCATATCCCATCTACATTCCACAGCCACCAGTACATTCCATATCGCATCTACATTCCACAGCCACCAGTACATTCCATATCACATCTACCTTCCACAGCCACCAGTACATTCCATATCACATCTACATTCCACAGCCACCAGTACATTCCATATCCCATCTACATTCCACAGCCACCAGTACATTCCATATCGCATCTACATTCCACAGCCACCAGTACATTCCATATCGCATCTACCTTCCACAGCCACCAGTACATTCCATATCGCATCTACCTTCCACAGCCACCAGTACAATCCATATCGCATCTACCTTCCACAGCCACCAGTACAATCCATATCGCATCTACCTTCCACAGCCACCAGTACAATCCATATCGCATCTACCTTCCACAGCCACCAGTACAATCCATATCCCATCTACCTTCCACAGCCACCAGTACAATCCATATCCCATCTACCTTCCACAGCCACCAGTACAATCCATATCCCATCTACCTTCCACAGCCACCAGTACAATCCATATCGCATCTACCTTCCACAGCCACCAGTACAATCCATATCCCATCTACCTTCCACAGCCACCAGTACATTCCATATCCCATCTACCTTCCACAGCCACCAGTACAATCCATATCGCATCTACCTTCCACAGCCACCAGTACAATCCATATCGCATCTACCTTCCACAGCCACCAGTACAATCCATATCCCATCTACCTTCCACAGCCACCAGTACAATCCATATCCCATCTACCTTCCACAGCCACCAGTACATTCCATATCACATCTACATTCCACATCACATCTACCTTCCACAGCCACCAGTACATTCCATATCCCATCTACCTTCCACAGCCACCAGTACATTCCATATCGCATCTACCTTCCACAGCCACCAGTACAATCCATATCGCATCTACCTTCCACAGCCACCAGTACAATCCATATCGCATCTACCTTCCACAGCCACCAGTACATTCCATATCGCATCTACCTTCCACAGCCACCAGTACAATCCATATCGCATCTACCTTCCACAGCCACCAGTACATTCCATATCGCATCTACCTTCCACAGCCACCAGTACAATCCATATCGCATCTACCTTCCACAGCCACCAGTACATTCCATATCGCATCTACCTTCCACAGCCACCAGTACAATCCATATCGCATCTACCTTCCACAGCCACCAGTACATTCCATATCGCATCTACCTTCCATAGCCACCAGTACAATCCATATCGCATCTACCTTCCACAGCCACCAGTACAATCCATATCCCATCTACCTTCCACAGCCACCAGTACAATCCATATCCCATCTACCTTCCACAGCCACCAGTACAATCCATATCCCATCTACCTTCCACAGCCACCAGTACATTCCATATCACATCTACCTTCCACAGCCACCAGTACATTCCATATCACATCTACCTTCCACAGCCACCAGTACATTCCATATCCCATCTACCTTCCACAGCCACCAGTACAATCCATATCGCATCTACCTTCCACAGCCACCAGTACATTCCATATCACATCTACATTCCACAGCCACCAGTACATTCCATATCGCATCTACCTTCCACAGCCACCAGTACAATCCATATCGCATCTACCTTCCACAGCCACCAGTACAATCCATATCCCATCTACCTTCCACAGCCACCCGTACAATCCATATCGCATCTACCTTCCACAGCCACCAGTACATTCCATATCACATCTACCTTCCACAGCCACCAGTACAATCCATATCCTATCTACCTTCCACAGCCACCAGTACAATCCATATCGCATCTACCTTCCACAGCCACCAGTACATTCCATATCACATCTACATTCCACAGCCACCAGTACATTCCATATCACATCTACCTTCCACAGCCACCAGTACATTCCATATCGCATCTACCTTCCACAGCCACCCGTACAATCCATATCGCATCTACCTTCCACAGCCACCAGTACAATCCATATCCCATCTACCTTCCACAGCCACCAGTACATTCCATATCCCATCTACCTTCCACAGCCACCAGTACATTCCATATCACATCTACATTCCACAGCCACCAGTACAATCCATATCCTATCTACCTTCCACAGCCACCAGTACAATCCATATCGCATCTACCTTCCACAGCCACCAGTACATTCCATATCACATCTACCTTCCACAGCCACCAGTACAATCCATATCGCATCTACATTCCACAGCCACCAGTACATTCCATATCACATCTACATTCCACAGCCACCAGTACATTCCATATCACATCTACCTTCCACAGCCACCAGTACATTCCATATCGCATCTACCTTCCACAGCCACCCGTACAATCCATATCACATCTACCTTCCACAGCCACCAGTACATTCCATATCCCATCTACCTTCCACAGCCACCAGTACATTCCATATCACATCTACCTTCCACAGCCACCAGTACATTCCATATCACATCTACCTTCCATAATCACAGCTACATTGAGAAGACCTGCACTGCATGGACACTCCCTCCTTTTATATTGTCCAGCCATTGAAAAATATTTGTGACTGTCGTCTCTCAGATAATACATTCTAATTTTATTTATTTCAATATACAACCTGCCTTATCACTTTCTGTTTGCTGCCCCTCCTACTGCATACTGTCCTGACGCTAATCAATTTCCACCAAGTACATACCTCGAGTCTATATTTTGAATATTTTGTGAAAAATGGAGTATACAGGGCTGTGAAATGGCTGCACTCTGTTTTGATATTTTTACAAACTTTTTAGATAATACCACAAAAAAAAGCTCACAAACTATTACCATTTAACTGGTTTGTTAGAATTTGTATGATGTTGAGGGCTTTAGCTTTATTTTTTAAGTGTAAACGTTCCTAATAAATCGTATTTCTGTTGTAGCTCTTATCCTACTACCACCATTCAGTTCCAGTCTATTACTGCTGGATAAAAACAATTAGGTGCCTCAGCAAAAATGACCTAAGAATATTTTTTATTAAGTTGAAATAAATAGGATTATGGTGCTGCAGTTGGTGCTGTGCTTGGCTTCCAATATATGTTTCCTTATGGCAGTACCCAGATCCCCATAAATGCCCCCCTTGTCGGTGCCCAGCTCCCTATAAATGTCCCCCTTGTCGCTGCCCAGCTCCCCATAATTGTCCCCCCCCCCCCCGTGGTAGTGCCCGTCTCCCCATAATTCCCCCCCCCCCGTGGTAGTGCCCGTCTCCCCATAATTGTCCCCCATGGCCAGAGTCTGTCTCCCCATAAATGTCCCTGATGGCAGTGCCTGTATCCCCATAAATGTCCACCATGGCAGTGCCCAGCTCCCCATAAATGTCCCCTATGGCAGTGCCTGTATCCCCATAATTGTCCCCCATGGCATTGCCCATCTCCCCATAAATGTCTTCCATGGCAGAGTCTGTCTCCCCATAAATGTCCCTGATGGCAGTGCCCGTCTCCCCATAAATGTCTTCCATGGCAGAGTCTGTCTCCCCATAAATGTCCTCTATGGCAGTGCCTAGCTCCCCATAAATCAGTTATCAGTGCCATGTATGGAGTGGATGTGACAGTGACATTAGTGTCAGTTATCAGTAGAGTTCGAGCTGAGCAAACGTTCGACCCGAACATCGCCTGTTTGCCCGTTTGGCAACCCTCTGAATTTGCGGGGTGCTCGGCAGGATGTTCACCCGCCAAGCGCCCCACAATGCACTGCATCATGCATAGCTGGTTGTTAAGCCGCGGCGTCCTTAACAATGGATAAATCATCAGCGGTCAACGGCTGACAGCTGAATGAGGAAAAAAAAAAAACATTGCCGGCAATAGGAAAAAAAAAAAGAAAAAAAAATCCTCTCCAAAATCCATACCAGACCCTTATCCGAGCATGCAGCCTCACAGGTCAAGAAAAGGGAGGGAGATGAGTGATCACCCCCTCCTTCTGAACCATGCCAGGCCACATGCCCTCAACATGGGGGGCGCTTTGGGGCAGGGGGGCTTGCATCCAGTATGCACCGGTCTGTGATGTCATAAGGGGCTGGTGGCTCTGCCCCTTACCAATTTAAGAATTGTCAAATGGCGGAGCATGACGGTGACATCGTTGTCAGTTATCAGTGCCGTGTACGGGGAGGATGTGATGGTGACATCGGTGTCAGTTATCAGTGCCGTGTATGGGGAGGACATGATGGTGACATCGGTGTCAGTTATCAGTGCCGTGTACGGGGAGGATGTGATGGTGACATCGGTGTCAGTTATTAGTGCCGTGTACGGGGGGGATGTGACATCGGTGTCAGTTATCAGTGCCGTGTACGGGGGGATGTGACATCGGTGTCAGTTATCAGTGTCGTGTACGGGGGGGATGTGACGGTGACATTGGTGTCAGTTATCAGTGCCGTGTACGGGGGGATGTGACATCGGTGTCAGTTATCAGTGTCGTGTACGGGGGGGATGTGACGGTGACATCGGTGTCAGTTATCAGTGCCGTGTACGGGGGGATGTGACATCGGTGTCAGTTATCAGTGTCGTGTACGGGGGGGATGTGACGGTGACATTGGTGTCAGTTATCAGTGCCGTGTACGGGGGGGATGTGACGGTGACGTCGGTGTCAGTTATCAGTGCCGTGTACGGGGGGATTTGACGTCGGTGTCAGTTATCAGTGCCGTGTACGGGGGGATTTGACGTCGGTGTCAGTTATCAGTGCCGTGTACGGGGGGATGTGACGGTGACGTCGGTGTCAGTTATCAGTGCCGTGTACGGGGGGATGTGACGGTGACGTCGGTGTCAGTTATCAGTGCCGTGTACGGGGAGGACATGATGGTGACATCGGTGTCAGTTATCAGTGCCGTGTACGGGGGGGGATGTGACGGTGACATCGGTGTCAGTTATCAGTGCCGTGTACGGGGGGATTTGACATCGGTGTCAGTTATCAGTGCCGTGTACGGGGGGATTTGACGTCGGTGTCAGTTATCAGTGCCGTGTACGGGGAGGACATGATGGTGACGTCGGTGTCAGTTATCAGTGCCGTGTACGGGGGGATGTGACGGTGACGTCGGTGTCAGTTATCAGTGCCGTGTACGGGGAGGACATGATGGTGACATCGGTGTCAGTTATCAGTGCCGTGTACGGGGGGGGATGTGACGGTGACATCGGTGTCAGTTATCAGTGCCGTGTACGGGGGGATTTGACATCGGTGTCAGTTATCAGTGCCGTGTACGGGGGGATTTGACATCGGTGTCAGTTATCAGTGCCGTGTACGGGGGGATTTGACATCGGTGTCAGTTATCAGTGCCGTGTACGGGGGGATTTGACGTCGGTGTCAGTTATCAGTGCCGTGTACGGGGAGGACATGATGGTGACGTCGGTGTCAGTTATCAGTGCCGTGTACGGGGGGATGTGACGGTGACGTCGGTGTCAGTTATCAGTGCCGTGTACGGGGGGATTTGACATCGGTGTCAGTTATCAGTGCCGTGTACGGGGGGGGGGATGTGACGGTGACATTGGTGTCAGTTATCAGTGCCGTGTACGGGGGGATTTGACATCGGTGTCAGTTATCAGTGCCGTGTACGGGGGGATTTGACGTCGGTGTCAGTTATCAGTGCCGTGTACGGGGAGGACATGATGGTGACGTCGGTGTCAGTTATCAGTGCCGTGTACGGGGGGATGTGACGGTGACGTTGGTGTCAGTTATCAGTGCCGTGTACGGGGGGATTTGACATCGGTGTCAGTTATCAGTGCCGTGTACGGGGGGGGGGGGATGTGACGGTGACATTGGTGTCAGTTATCAGTGCCGTGTACGGGGGGATTTGACATCGGTGTCAGTTATCAGTGCCGTGTACGGGGGGGGGGGGGATGTGACGGTGACATTGGTGTCAGTTATCAGTGCCGTGTACGGGGGGATTTGACGTCGGTGTCAGTTATCAGTGCCGTGTACGGGGGGATTTGACGTCGGTGTCAGTTATCAGTGCCGTGTACGGGGGGATTTGACGTCGGTGTCAGTTATCAGTGCCGTGTACGGGGGGATTTGACGTCGGTGTCAGTTATCAGTGCCGTGTACGGGGGGATTTGATGTCGGTGTCAGTTATCAGTGCCGTGTACGGGGGGATGTGACGGTGACATTGGTGTCAGTTATCAGTGCCGTGTACGGGGGGATTTGACATCGGTGTCAGTTATCAGTGCCGTGTACGGGGGGATTTGACATCGGTGTCAGTTATCAGTGCCGTGTACGGGGGGGGATGTGACGGTGACATTGGTGTCAGTTATCAGTGCCGTGTACGGGGGGATTTGACATCGGTGTCAGTTATCAGTGCCGTGTACGGGGGGGGGGGATGTGACGGTGACATTGGTGTCAGTTATCAGTGCCGTGTACGGGGGGATTTGACGTCGGTGTCAGTTATCAGTGCCGTGTACGGGGGGATTTGACGTCGGTGTCAGTTATCAGTGCCGTGTACGGGGGGATTTGATGTCGGTGTCAGTTATCAGTGCCGTGTACAGGGGGATTTGACATCGGTGTCAGTTATCAGTGCCGTGTACGGGAAGGATGTGACGGTGACGGCTTTCCATTATGATGAATAGCGATTTCATTTCTGCTGTCTCTTCACTTCATTTTGCTAATCGCTCCATTGTGTTGGGTGATTCATTTTTTATTTAGTGGAAATTAATTACTATCCAATTATCTGGAGCGGTCCTTGGACGAGGGATCTCAGTGCTGCAATGAAGGACAGAATGACAGATGGGAGATGAATGCTGGAGGTCTGTCAGTGACGATTATTCAGATGTCGGTTCAAATCCCAACCACGGCACAAGCCGCATAGAGTTTGCCTGTTCTCCCTGCGCCTGGGGGGCTGATTGTCTCCAGTATGTGAGTGAGAGACCTTAGATTGTAAGCTCCTGGGACGGGGACTGATGTAAATGTACAATATATAGATAAAGCACTGTGTGTACTGTATACAGTCATTGCTATAAATATATCTACATACTGTATGTAATGGATCCCTGTCACACTCGAGTGCTTCTCTCAGTACACTGCTTCCTCCAATCTGGATCCTCGGGTATCAGATATTACAGCCGATATATTGGAAGAACCCGGCAAGACTAGCTTAGTTACAAACTGAACATGGAACTGTTTATGTGAACACAGGTACATAGAGATACACTCGGGACGAGCCCCCTCCTTTGCATAATAAAACAGGGTGGGGAAGACTTGACCTCCACCAATAGCATGACAGGTGGATTCAAACTTCTCATCAGTAGACTGTCTTTGGGAGGGGCTGCTGGAGAAACCCCCCCTCCCCCTCCTCTCTCACAGCTAATCCACAGGGACCTATGCCCTGTACATACCGGCGGACTTTTCGGCATCAAAGGTCCGACGGTCTTTCTGACGGACTTTCTAAGGAACTTTCTAACTAACGGACTTGCCTACACACGATCACACCAAAGTCCGACAGATTCATACGTGATGACGTAGGACCGGACTAAAATAAGGAAGTTTTTAGCCAGTAGCCAATAGCTGCCCTAGCGTCGGTTTTCATCCATCGGACTAACATACAGACGAGCGGATATTTCGACCGGACTCGAGTCCGTCGGACAAATTTGAAACATGTTCCAAATCTAAAGTCCGTCAGATTTTCGACAGAAAAGGTCCGCTGCAGGTCCAATGAAGCCCACACACGGTCGTATTGTCTGACGGATTCTGTGTGTACAGGGCATTATACATCCCATAATAGGTTTCTCCAAAAGCAGACAGACACAATAGAATACAGCCACACCCCCAAAACAGGGCACACCATAGTATGGGACAATATATAAAGTTTGGGGGATTGTAGCTCCACAGGACCGAGTGCAAAACCACTAAACTTTAAACAAAAAGCCTTTTATTTTCAGCAAGCAAATCAAAAATAAGGCTTCCAGCAGCACACAAGCAAAAATACAAAATGATGTCCGCTTACCTTCAGCACAAAGTAAAAGTAAAAAGGCACATACAGTTTGTGGATGGGTCTTCACCTCAAGGATTTAACAGTCCTTGTTAAATCTTTTAGCAACCTCCAGCAGACTCACAACTCTCCAAGACTCACTCTCTCACCCAAATATCACTTCAGAGCCTCCGAAATTCCGGGTCCCAAATATCTCTCTATTAACACAGAGAGGACTGCGAGTCAGTCCTCTCCTGATTAAAGGGGATGATAAGGGACTATATACAAGATTTTAGTAATAAGAACGGTATCATTAGCAGTAATCAGCATGGATTCATGAAGAATCGTTCTTGCCAAACCAATCTATTAACCTTCTATGAGGAGGTGAGTTGCCATCTAGATAAAGGAAGGCCCGTAGACGTGGTGTATCTGGAATTTACAAAAGCATTTGACACAGTTCCCCATAAACGTTTACTGTACAAAATAAGGTCCGTTGGCATGGACCATAGGGTGAGTACATGGATTGAAAACTGTCTACAAGGGCGAGTTCAGAGGGTGGTGATAAATGGGGAGTACTCAGAATGGTCGGGGGTGGGTAGTGGGGTGCCCCAGGGTTCTGTGCTGGGACCAATCCTATTTAATTTGTTCATAAACTATCTGGAGGATGGGATAAACAGTTCAATCTCTGTATTTGCAGACGATACTAAGCTAAGCAGGGCAATAACTTCTCCGCAGGATGTGGAAATCTTGCAAAAAGACCTGAACAAATTAATGGGGGAGGGGCAACTACATGGCAAATGAGGTTCAATGTAGAAAAATGTAAAATAATGCATTTGGGTGGCAAAAATATGATTGCAATCTATAGACTGGGGGGAGAACCTCTGGGGGGATCTAGGATGGAAAAGGACCTGGGGGTCCTAGTGGATGATAGGCTCAGCAATGACATGCAATGCCAAGCTGCTGCTAACAAAGCAAACAGAATATTGGCATTAAAAAGGGGATCAACTCCAGAGATAAAACGATAATTCTCCCGCTCTACAAGACTCTGGTCCGGCCGCACCTGGAGTATGCTGTCCAGTTCTGGGCACCAGTCCTCAGGAAGGATGTACTGGAAATGGAGCGAGTACAAAGAAGGGCAACAAAGCTAATAAAGGGTCTGGAGGATCTTAGTTATGGGGAAAGGTTGTGAGCTCTGAACTTATTCTCTCTGGAGAAGAGACGCTTGAGAGGGGATATGATTTCAATATATAAATACTGTACTGGTGACCCCACAATATACAAATACCGGACTGGTGACCCCACAATATATAAATACCGGACTGGTGACCCCACAATATATAAATACCGGACTGGTGACCCCACAATAGGGAGAAAACTTTTTCGCAGAAGAGAGTTTAATAAGACTCGTGGCCACTCATTACAATTAGAAGAAAAGAGGTTTAACCTTAAACTACGTAGAGGGTTCTTTACTGTAAGAGCGGCAAGGATGTGGAATTCCCTTCCACAGGCGGTGGTCTCAGCGGGGAGCATTGATAGCTTCAAGAAACTATTAGATAATCACCTGAATGACCGCAATATACAGGGATATACAATGTAATACTGACACATAATCACACACATAGGTTGGACTTGATGGACTTGTGTCTTTTTTCAACCTCACCTACTATGTAACTATGTAACTATGTAAAGCTATTCCCAGGAATTCCTCACCCATCCTGGGTGACCCACTGAATACGACTACACTTCCCTTAAAGGGACCATAACCCAAATATCGGTGATATATAGTACCCATCCAGGACCCAACCTTGGCGTCCTGTACATATCCCCCCTCCCCCCGCCTCAACGCGGAGGTGTTGGAGGCACCATTCAACACCATACAATGGACCCGGGAGAGGGCATCGGCATTCTGATGTTGTATCCTGGGTCTGTGCTCTACCCTGAAATTAAACTTCTGGAGAAAAAGGAACCACCTTGTCACCCTGGCATTGGTGTGCTTGTTTTGTCTCATCCAGGTCAATGGGGCATGGTCTGACACCAGGCAAAACCTCCTACCTAGGAGAAAATATCGTAGGGAGTCCAGAGCCCACTTGATGGCAAGACACTCCCTCTCTACCACAGCGTAGTTTTTCCCCGCTGTGGTCAGCTTCCTACTTAGAAAAACTAATGGGTGCTCTTCCCCATTGACCTTTTGAGACAATACTGCTCCTAAGCCCTCACTTGAGGCATCTGTCTACACCATAAACTCTTTCTCAAAATCAGGAGCCAAAAGCACCGGATGCTGGCACAATGCCACCTTAAGCTTCTGAAAGGCTTCTCCAGCATTCGTATTCCATTTGATCATTACTGAGTCAATGGTGCAGCGATGGTGGCAAAGTTGGGGACGAACCTTCGATAAAAAACAACTATGCGCAGAAATGCTCTGACCTGCTTTTTGGTTAGTGGATGGGGCCAGTTCTGTATGGCTTCTACCTTATTCAACTGAGGTTTCACTAGCCCCCTACCCACAATGTACCCTAGGTATTTAGCCTCCTCCATCCCAACCACACATTTCTCAGGATTAATTGTGAACCCTGCTTTCCTCAGAGAGTCTATGACTGCCTGAACCTGGGGAAGATGGGACTCCCAATCAGTGCTAAAAATTACAATATCATCCAGGTAGACAGATGTGTATTGTTGATGGGGGCGTAACGTTTTGTCCATTGACCTTTGGAACGTGGCAGGGGCAGAGTGTAAGCCAAATGGCATCCTCCTTTACTGGAAGTGGTCTTCGGGAGTGGAAAAAGCAGTTTTCTCTCTGGCTTCTTTGGTGAGGGGAATCTGCCAGTACCCTTTTGTGAGGTCCAACGTGGTGATGTATTGGGCGGGACCCAACCTTTCAATTATATTAGAAATGATAGAAGGGTTTGGCGCTGTTCCTATTTAGTTTCCTACCTCCATATAGGTTACTAGATTAAAATAAATTCTTAGGTGCACCGTGCATATATCAAATATTAAATACAAATTAACAATATGAATTCCCAAGTATACCGTGCATGTGTCAATTAAATATTCTGTTGCAATATTGTGCAATCATAGGTGATACATAGACATAACTTAAATGCTTACATAGTAATATTGCTAGGGAGGGAAGAAAGGGGGGGGGAGGAAAGGGGGGGGGGGAAAGGGAGAAGGGAGTGAGATAGGGAGGTGGGGAGGGGTGTAGGAAATCTGTTCCTAAGGAAAATTACAATAACAAAATAAAGTGCAAATGTGCTGGTGCAATCCAAAAGGCAATAGTGACAAGATAAAAGTGCAAACGTGCTTCAAAATTCTTTAGTAAGTCTCTTGTGTCATATTCTTGTGCTGTGGTGATAATCCTTCACTTATAATATCTCTTTGCTCTAAAAGTGCAGCCACTCACCAGATCACTTCACCCCTGCGGGGGTAGTAGGCAGTTACAGTTTTATCGCCACTGTACAGCGATCGCTGGCGGGCTCAGGATCGTGGTATATCATATATAAAAAGAGAGGGAGTGCCCATAGCGTAAAATTGCTTTAAAAAAGTTTTATTACACAAAATGAAAGGGTACTCACACTTTTACGGTAAAAATCAAGCGAAATGGTAAAAACGTCAAAACCGTCATTAATATCCTTCAGCGCTGGTACAGGAGGTGATGTTTGGGAAGCACAGATTAGGCCACGCCCTACGCGTTTCGTCGTTAGGACGTCTACGGGAGCATCGTCTACCCAGGGCATCGGATAGGCATCAAATTTGGACACTTCATTAGATTTCCTAAAGTCATTACCAAAACGCAGGGTGCCATTGGGTTTCGGTACCAAAACTATTGGACTCAACCATTCCGCTGTGATTCTTCAATGATGTCAAGTTCAAGCATCCTTCTCACCTCTTCGGACACTGCCTTCCTATGAGCTTCTGGGATGCGATATGGTTTTATCCGGATTCTTACATTGGGTTCTGTTATAATATCATGTTCAATGACATTGTGAGACCATGTAACCCTGAAAACATTGCACTTTTTCTCTGCAGAAACTCCTTCGTTTGTTGGGTTTGAGGCTTAGAGAGGGTAGCAGCAACCTGCACCAGGTCAATTCCGGCAGGGTCTACTGCATTGACACCTACCACAGCGGACACCTGTTCTTGATCTCTCCAGGGTTTTAACAAATTGATGTGATAAATTTGGTATGGTTTACTTTTACCAGGTTGGTGCACCCTGTAGTTCACCTCACCCACTTTTTCCACCACCTCAAAAGGGACCCTGCCATTTGGCTAAAAATTTGCCTTCTACTGTGGGAATCAGAACAGCCACCCGGTCCCCCACTTGAAACTGCCTGATGTTAGCGGACCGGTTGTACACCCTCCTCTGTGTATCCTGGGCCTTCTGGAGATGCTCCCTCACTAATGGCATCACTCTAGCCACCCTCTCCTGCATTTGAGTGATATGTTCTACAACCGTTTTGTGTGGTGAGGACTCGCTTTCCCAGGTTTCCTTCACTAGATCCAGCAGACCACGGGGTCTTCACCCGTATACCAGTTCAAACGGCGAGAAGCCTGTGGATACCTGTGGAACCTCTCAGATGGCATATAACAGGGCAGGGAGCAACATGTCCCAGTCCTTTCCATCCCTCTAGACCACTCTTTTTAACATTGACTTTAGGGTCTTAAACCTCTCAACAAGGCCATCTGTCTGAGGGTGATAGACGGACGTCCGCAACTGCTTGATCTGAAACAGTTTGCACAAGTCCACCATCACCTTTAACATGAAAGGGGTGCCCTGGTCCGTCAATATCTCCTTGGGGAACCCAGTTCATGAAAACATTTGAAACAGCTCCCGGGAAATGGCCTTAGAGGAAGTTTTCCTTAAAGGGACCGCATCAGGATACCTAGTTGCATAATCCAGAACTACTAATATATATATTTGTGTCCCCTGGCTGACTTTACTAAGGGCCCCATATCCATAGCAATCCGTTCAAACGGCACCTCAATTATGGGCAGGGGTACCAGGGGGTTTCTGTAGCGGTTAACTGGCAAGTGGGGCAGGATGCACATTACCTTTTCACTTCAGCCTTTACCCCTGGCCAGTAAAACCTGTCAGTTATCCTGGCTTCCGTTTTTTTCAGCCCCCAGGTGTCCCCCCAGTGCATCGTTGTGGGATAAATCAAGGAGCATCCGCTGATACGACTGGGGAACCAGCAACTGTTTCCCCTCGGCTTTCAGCTACTCTATAAAGCAAGTTCCCGTTCAATGCAAAGTGAGGAAACCTTTGTTCAGCAACGGGCACCTGTGGGACTTCATTAATAACTGATTCCTGCTCCTAAGCATTGACCAAAGTGGGGTCCTGTAGCTGCGCGGTGCCAAACACACCCCTGCACACCCCCAAATCTGGGTGCACTAACCTAGAGGAAGTTTCCCCCTTATCCTCCCCAATCAAGGTCTGCAATGGGGAAGATTCCTCTTCGTTCTCCCCCAACATGACCTGTAGTGGAGAGATTTCTCTCCCCTTAGTAGTCAACTCGGTTTTGAGACCTGAAAGATAAACATTATCGACTATATTCGTGTTTTCTGCAACGTCATTATCAGTGACAGGTATCTCAACATTATGGGTGTGTGTTGCGGGTGGATCTGGACCAGACCCCTCAAGGTTTAGCCCCAAAAGGCCCAGTGTCCCCGGTTCTCCTGGCTGTCCTGGCAGCCCCGTCTGTACCTGGTTCCACAGTTCAATAAACAATGGGCAATCACGCCCCACTATGATGTCATGTACCAGACTTCCTACCACCCCAACCTCTTGTATCACTGAGGTACAGCCATAGGAAACAGTCACCTGAACCAGGGGTCACTCCCTGGTGTCCCCATGTATACATATTACCTAGAGTCTTACTTATGGGGGCGAGTCTTCCGATCACCCTGGCATGTACCAGCATCACCATGCTACCGGAGTCCAGTAGAGCCCTGGCAGGAAGGTGGTTCACCCACACTTCACACTCAAACCGTCCTGCAGCCAGCTCAAGATGAGAGGCACATGCTCTATGTGTGAGGCACATAGAAGGAGCTTCTCTGACCAGTCCCACAGTCCATAGGTTCCTCCTGAAGTGGGCATTGTATGGTATGCCCCCAGGACCGACATCGCCAACACTGTATGTCCTCCATCCTTGGGACAGGAATCAACCTTCCTGGTTCTGCGGAAGATAACGCAGGTTTGTGGGTTCCAACTTCTGGCAGGGCTTCTCTCCTAGGTGCTGTGGCTGGCCTGGTTGCCTTTGGTGTGGGTTCCCGAGCAGGTCCTCCACCACGATGTACCTTTCGACCAACTCTACCATCTGGTCAGCAGTTGCAGGGTCTCCATGGCTTACCCAGCGCTGTAGTTCCTCTGGCAGGGACTGCAGGTACCAGTCCATCACCACCCATTCCACCATTTGCAAGCCTGTCAACTTCTCTGGTTG
The DNA here is from genome assembly GCF_042186555.1 of Aquarana catesbeiana. Classification (NCBI taxonomy): domain Eukaryota; kingdom Metazoa; phylum Chordata; class Amphibia; order Anura; family Ranidae; genus Aquarana; species Aquarana catesbeiana. The sequence continues at coordinate 877,702 of NC_133334.1, read as the reverse complement.
CAGCCGTTTTTTGACCAGCTATGCCAGTTTGTGAATTTGGCACCTGGGTGGTCAGTCAGGTTTATACCTGCAGCGGTGCACCCTTTAAGCCCGGACGGCTGTGGTCACTCCCAGGTGGGCCAGGATCTCTGCCTTCAGATGCTCATAGTCGCTGATGTGCTCAGCCGGGAGGTTAAAGTAGGCCCAACGGTAAGGAAAGGGGAGATAATGCCAGCCCATTGGTCATGGCCACCCCTCTCTCTCCGCTATCCTCTCAAAGGTAGTGAGAAAGGCCTCTACATCATTGCTGGATGTCAGTTTTTGCAAAAAATGGCTCGCCCTCACGGATACTTAGTTGCCAGCCACGACGACCGCTTGCTCTCGTCCCTGAGCCAGACGCTGTACTGCCTTCTGCAAGCAGAGGCGGATCCAGGGGGGGCAACGGGGCAATTGCCACCCCCGAGAAATTTGTGGCGGGCCAGGCGGGCGGGTGAGAGAGCGGTCGGATGAGGGATCGGGCGGCTCCCCGAGCGGGTGCGGGAGCGGGCGGCTCCCCGAGCGGGTGCGGGAGTGGGCGGCTCCCCGAGCAGGCGGCTTGGGTGGGTGAGAGCAGGCTAGGTGGTGTGAGTGGGGGCGGCTGGCCAATCAGCGAGACGGCGTGCAGGGGAGCAGAGAGATGACATCATCTCGCACTGCCCCGCATCCCTGCAGTAACTTCTGCCCTCAATGTGCAGGCAGTGTGGGCAGCAGAGAGATTACATTATCTCTCTGCTGTCTGATCTGAAAGGAGGCAAGCAAAACACCACCTTAGCAGCTATGTGACAATCCACAAGGTGTCAGGTGACGTGGCAAGTGACAATCCTCAATGTGTGGCAAGTGACAATCTGCATCTGGTGGCAGGTGACGTGGCAAGTGACAATCCGCAATGTGTGGCTAGTAACGTGGCAAGTGACAATCCGCAACGTGTGGCAGGTGACGTGGCAAGTGACAATCCGCAACGTGTGGCAGGTGACAAACCGCATCTCGTGCAGGCAAGTGACAATCTGCAACATGTGGCAGGTGACGTGGCAAGTGATAATCCGCAATGTGTGCCAAGTGACGGTGGCAAGTGACACGCTCAGGGCTCACACTGATTCTGCATTATGGTGAGTTGAACCATTAAATTTTATATTACAATATATTAATAGAAATAACAACCATGGTGCTGGGATAATTGAAACGCCAACACCAGCCATTTCCTCGAAAAATTGCCCACAAAAAAACTTATTTTCTGGCATTGCCCCTCCCGAGACTAGACTCTGGATCCGCCCCTGCCTGCAAGGCAGCCACCTGTGCTTGAATGGACTCCTGCTGGGCAGTAAACTGGGTGGCTAACAATCGTGTGCTTTCCTGTTGTGCAGCTACAGCCTGTGCCAGGGCCTGCTGCTGCTGAGCCATCGCTTCCCCATGGTGATGGTTTGCCTCTGCTGAGGCTTGCTGCTGGGTCACGGTGGTTTGCGTCAATGCCTTGATGACCTCCTCCATGTTTTTTTTTATGCGGTTTGTAGTGTCTGAGCTGATTTTACCCAAGACATGCCATAGGTACACTGTCTCTTTAAATGTCAGTTTTCAGTTTTAAACGTCTTTTGCGGCTGCAAATGCACTTCTGCCCGCATTCTCCACCAGTTGTAAAGTTTGGGGGATTGTAGCTCCACAGGACCGAGTGAAAAACCGCTAAACTTTAAACAAAAAGGCTTTTATTTTCAGCAAGCAAATCAAAAATAAGGCTTCCAGCAGCACACAAGCAAAAATACAAAATTAAGTCCGCTTACCTTCAGCACAAAGTAAAAGTAAAAAAGGCACATACAGTTTGTGGATGGGTCTTCACTAGGGATGAGCTTCGAGTTCGAGTCGAACTCATGTTCTACTCGAACATTGGCTGTTCGCAAGTTCGCCGAACAGCGAACAATTTGGGGTGTTCGCGGCAAATTCGAATGCCGCGGAACACCCTTTAAAAGTCTATGAGAGAAATCAAAAGTGCTAATTTTAAAGGCTTATATGCAAGTTATTGTCATAAAAAGTGTTTGGGGACCTGGGTCCTGCCCCAGGGGACATGGATCAATGCAAAAAAAAGTTTTAAAAACGGACGTTTTTTCAGGAGCAGTGATTTTATTAATGCTTAAAGTCAAACAATAAAAGTGTAATATCCCTTTAAATTTCGTACCTGGGGGGTGTCTATAGTATGCCTGTAAAGGGGCGCATGTTTCCCGTGTTTAGAACAGTCTGACAGCAAAATGACATTTTGAAGGAAAAAACTCATTTAAAACTACCGCGGCTATTGCATTGCCGACAATACACATAGAAGTTCATTGATAAAAACGGCATGGGAATTCCCCACAGGGCAACCCCGAACCAAAATTTAAAAAAAAAAATGATGTGGGGGTCCCCCTAAATTCCATACAAGGCCCTTCGGGTCTGGTATGGATATTAAGGGGAACCCCAGCCAAAATTTAAAAAAAAAATTGACGTGGGGTTCCCCCTAAATTCCATACCAGACCCTTCAGGTCTGGTATGGATTTTAAGGGGAACCCCGCGCCAAAAAAAAAAAAAAAAAAACGGCGTGGGGTCCCCCTAAAAATCCATACCAGACCCTTATCCGAGCACGCAACCTGGCAGGCCGCAGGAAAAGAGGGGGGGACGAGAGTGCGGCCCCCCCCCCCTCCTGAACCGTACCAGGCCACATGCCCTCAACATTGGGAGGGTGCTTTGGGGTAGCCCCCCAAAGCACCTTGTCCCCATGTTGATGAAGACAAGGGCCTCATCCCCACAACCGTGGCCGGTGGTTGTGGGGGTCTGCGGGCGGGGGGCTTATCGGAATCTGGAAGCCCCCTTTACCAAGGGGACCCCCAGATCCCGGCCCCCCCCCTGTGTGAAATGGTAAGGGGTTACTTACCCCTACCATTTCACTAAAAAACTGTCAAAAATGTTAAAAATGACAAGAGACAGTTTTTGACAATTCCTTTATTTAAATGCTTCTTCTTTCTTCCTTCATCTTCTTCTTCTTCTGGTTCTTCTGGCTCTTCTGGTTCTTCCTCCGGCGTTCTCGTCCAGCATCTCCTCCGCGGCGTCTTCTATCTTCTTCTCCTCGGGCCGCTCCGCACCCATGGCATGAGGGGGGAGGCTCCCGCTCTTCTCTTCATCTTCTTCTTCATCTTCATCTTCTTCTTCATCTTCATCTTCTTCTTCTTCTTCATCTTCTTCTTCTTCATCTTCTTCTTCTTCTTCATCTTCATCTTCATCTTCTTCTTCATCTTCATCTTCTTCTTCATCTTCATCTTCTTCTTCATCTTCATCTTCATCTTCATCTTCTTCTTCTTCTTCATCTTCTTCTTCTTCATCTTCTTCTTCTTCTTCATCTTCATCTTCATCTTCATCTTCATCTTCATCTTCATCTTCATCTTCTTCTTCTTCTTCATCTTCTTCTTCTTCATCTTCTTCTTCTTCTTCTTCATCTTCATCTTCATCTTCTTCTTCATCTTCATCTTCTTCTTCATCTTCATCTTCATCTTCATCTTCATCTTCATCTTCATCTTCTTCTTCATCTTCATCTTCATCTTCATCTTCTTCTTCATCTTCATCTTCTTCTTCTTCTTCATCTTCATCTTCTTCTTCATCTTCATCTTCTTCTTCATCTTCATCTTCATCTTCATCTTCATCTTCATCTTCTTCTTCATCTTCATCTTCATCTTCATCTTCATCTTCATCTTCTTCTTCATCTTCTTCTTCATCTTCTTCTTCATCTTCATCTTCATCTTCATCTTCATCTTCATCTTCATCTTCTTCTTCATCTTCTTCTTCATCTTCATCTTCATCTTCATCTTCATCTTCTTCTTCATCTTCTTCTTCATCTTCATCTTCATCTTCATCTTCATCTTCATCTTCATCTTCTTCTTCATCTTCTTCTTCATCTTCATCTTCATCTTCATCTTCTTCTTCATCTTCTTCTTCTTCATCTTCTTCTTCTTCTTCATCTTCATCTTCATCTTCTTCTTCATCTTCATCTTCTTCTTCATCTTCATCTTCATCTTCATCTTCATCTTCATCTTCATCTTCATCTTCTTCTTCATCTTCATCTTCATCTTCATCTTCTTCTTCATCTTCATCTTCTTCTTCTTCTTCATCTTCATCTTCTTCTTCATCTTCATCTTCTTCTTCATCTTCATCTTCATCTTCATCTTCATCTTCATCTTCTTCTTCATCTTCATCTTCATCTTCATCTTCATCTTCATCTTCTTCTTCATCTTCTTCTTCATCTTCATCTTCATCTTCATCTTCATCTTCATCTTCATCTTCTTCTTCATCTTCTTCTTCATCTTCATCTTCATCTTCATCTTCTTCTTCATCTTCATCTTCATCTTCATCTTCTTCTTCATCTTCATCTTCATCTTCTTCTTCATCTTCATCTTCATCTTCATCTTCATCTTCTTCTTCATCTTCATCTTCTTCTTCTTCTTCTTCTTCATCTTCATCTTCTTCTTCTTCTTCATCTTCATCTTCATCTTCATCTTCATCTTCATCTTCTTCTTCTTCTTCTTCTTCTTCATCTTCATCTTCATCTTCTTCTTCTTCTTCATCTTCATCTTCATCTTCATCTTCATCTTCTTCTTCTTCTTCTTCTTCTTCTTCTTCTTCTTCTTCATCTTCATCTTCATCTTCATCTTCTTCTTCATCTTCATCTTCATCTTCTTCTTCATCTTCATCTTCATCTTCATCTTCATCTTCTTCTTCATCTTCATCTTCTTCTTCTTCTTCATCTTCATCTTCATCTTCATCTTCATCTTCATCTTCATCTTCTTCTTCTTCTTCTTCTTCTTCATCTTCATCTTCATCTTCTTCTTCATCTTCATCTTCATCTTCATCTTCATCTTCATCTTCATCTTCATCTTCTTCTTCTTCTTCTTCATCTTCATCTTCTTCTTCTTCTTCATCTTCATCTTCATCTTCATCTTCATCTTCATCTTCATCTTCTTCTTCTTCTTCTTCATCTTCATCTTCATCTTCTTCTTCTTCTTCATCTTCATCTTCATCTTCATCTTCATCTTCATCTTCTTCTTCATCTTCATCTTCTTCTTCTTCTTCATCTTCATCTTCATCTTCATCTTCATCTTCTTCTTCTTCTTCTTCTTCTTCATCTTCATCTTCATCTTCTTCTTCATCTTCATCTTCATCTTCATCTTCATCTTCATCTTCATCTTCATCTTCATCTTCTTCTTCTTCTTCTTCATCTTCATCTTCTTCTTCTTCTTCATCTTCATCTTCATCTTCATCTTCATCTTCATCTTCATCTTCTTCTTCTTCTTCTTCATCTTCATCTTCATCTTCTTCTTCTTCTTCATCTTCATCTTCATCTTCATCTTCTTCTTCATCTTCATCTTCATCTTCATCTTCATCTTCTTCTTCTTCTTCTTCTTCTTCTTCATCTTCATCTTCTTCTTCATCTTCTTCTTCTTCTTCTTCTTCTTCTCTTCTTCATCTCTTCTTCCTTCTTCATTTCTTCTGCGGGCCGCTCCGCATCCATGCATGGAGGGAGGCTCCCGCTGTGTGACGGCGTCTCTTCGTCTGACGGTTCTTAAATAACGGGGGGCGGGGCCATCCGGTGACCCCGCCCCCCCTCTGACGCACGGTGAATTGACGGGACTTCCCTGTGACGTCACGGGGAATGCCACAGGGAAGTCCCGTCATGTCCCGTGCGTCAGAGGGGGGCGGGGTCACCGGGTGGCCCCGCCCCCCGTTATTTAAGAACCGTCAGACGAAGAGACGCCGTCACACAGCGGGAGCCTCCCTCCATGCATGGATGCGGAGCGGCCCGCAGAAGAAATGAAGAAGGAAGAAGAGATGAAGAAGAGAAGAAGAAGAAGAAGAAGAAGAAGAAGAAGAAGAAGAAGAAGAAGAAGAAGAAGATGAAGAAGAAGATGAAGATGAAGAAGAAGATGAAGAGAAGAGCGGGAGCCTCCCCCCTCATGCCATGGGTGCGGAGCGGCCCGAGGAGAAGAAGATAGAAGACGCCGCGGAGGAGATGCTGGACGAGAACGCCGGAGGAAGAACCAGAAGAGCCAGAAGAACCAGAAGAAGAAGAAGATGAAGGAAGAAAGAAGAAGCATTTAAATAAAGGAATTGTCAAAAACTGTCTCTTGTCATTTTTAACATTTTTGACAGTTTTTTAGTGAAATGGTAGGGGTAAGTAACCCCTTACCATTTCACACAGGGGGGGGGGCCGGGATCTGGGGGTCCCCTTGGTAAAGGGGGCTTCCAGATTCCGATAAGCCCCCCGCCCGCAGACCCCCACAACCACCGGCCACGGTTGTGAGGATGAGGCCCTTGTCTTCATCAACATGGGGACAAGGTGCTTTGGGGGGCTACCCCAAAGCACCCTCCCAATGTTGAGGGCATGTGGCCTGGTACGGTTCAGGAGGGGGGGGGGGGCCGCACTCTCGTCCCCCCCTCTTTTCCTGCGGCCTGCCAGGTTGCGTGCTCGGATAAGGGTCTGGTATGGATTTTTAGGGGGACCCCACGCCGTTTTTTTTTTTTTTTTTGGCGCGGGGTTCCCCTTAAAATCCATACCAGACCTGAAGGGTCTGGTATGGAATTTAGGGGGAACCCCACGTCAATTTTTTTTTTAAATTTTGGCTGGGGTTCCCCTTAATATCCATACCAGACCTGAAGGGCCTTGTATGGAATTTAGGGGGACCCCCACATCATTTTTTTTTTTTAATTTTGGTTCGGGGTTGCCCTGTGGGGAATTCCCATGCCGTTTTTATCAATGAACTTCTATGTGTATTGTCGGCAATGCAATAGCCGCGGTAGTTTTAAATGAGTTTTTTCCTTCAAAATGTCATTTTGCTGTCAGACTGTTCTAAACACGGGAAACATGCGCCCCTTTACAGGCATACTATAGACACCCCCCAGGTATGAAATTTAAAGGGATATTACACTTTTATTGTTTGACTTTAAGCATTTTTAAAATCACTGCTCCTGAAAAAACGGCCGTTTTTAAAACTTTTTTTTGCATTGATCCATGTCCCCTGGGGCAGGACCCAGGTCCCCAAACACTTTTATTGACAATAACTTGCATATTAGCCTTTAAAATTAGCACTTTTGATTATTCATGTTCGTGTCCCATAGACTTTAACGGTGTTCGCGTGTTCGAACGAATTTTTTTCCTGTTCGCATGTTCTGGTGCGAACCGAACAGGGGGGTGTTCGGCTCATCCCTAGTCTTCACCTCAAGGGTTTAACAGTCCTTGTTAAATCTTTTAGCAACCTCCAGCAGACTCACAACTCTCCAAGACAGGTGTATTCACCAACTCCTCCTCACCACCACTCCTAGCACTACTTCCTGTCTTTAGGAGCTGCTACCGGGAGGCTCTTAACCCCGTGTGTACTGGAATCCCTGTAGTCAGGGGTGGAGGCATTTTCCCACCCGAATTTCAGGTCCCAAATATCTCTCTATTAACACAGAGAACTGCGAGTCAATCCTCTTCTTATTAAAACTATTCCCGGGAATTCCTCACCCATCCTGGGTGACCCCCTGAATACTATCACACTTCCCTTAAAGGGACCACAAACCAAATATTGGTGATATATAGTACCCGTTCAGGACCCAACCTTGGTGTCCTGTACAATATACACAACATTCCAGTGTGGTTGTACAGCCAGTCCAATTAGTACAGATCAGATGGGTTCTCGGTCACCCTCTGCCCCTAATAGACACAGGGTGACCTAGACATAGGAGGGGCCAGGGGAGCTGAAAAAAGGGTTTCCCAACCTCTCCAAGGGATTCTGGGTTCCACAGGTCCTCCGCCCAAAATGTATATAACTGAAATAAATATTATGTATATAGGGATCACCGTCATACCCTCCACACTCCTCTCCTGTACATACCGCCCACTGTTATATCCTCCATACTCCTCTCCTGTACATACCGCCCACTGTCATATCCTCCACACTCCTCTCCTGTACATACCACTCACTGTCATATCCTCCACACTCCTCTCCTGTACATACCGCTCACTGTCATACCCTCCACACTCCTCTCCTGTACATACCGCCCACTGTCATACCCTCCACACTCCTCTCCTGTACATACCGCCCACTGTCATATCCTCCACACTCCTCTCCTGTACATACCGCCCACTGTCATACCCTCCACACTCCTCCCCTGTACATACCGCCCACTGTCATATCCTCCACACTCCTCTCCTGTACATACCGCCCACTGTCATACCCTCCACACTCCTCCCCTGTACATACCGCCCACTGTCATATCCTCCACACTCCTCTCCTGTACATACCACCCACTGTCATATCCTCCACACTCCTCTCCTGTACATACCGCCCACTGTCATACCCTCCACACTCCTCTCTTATACATAGTATTCAGTGCCCATCTTGGACACCAGGACAGGAAATGAGATGAATGGAGGTCACAGGATGGTACATACGGTGATAAACCAAGCCGAGGTTCTGCCCCAAACCCACTATATAAAAAGCCTTGGCAGGAGTTGGGTGAGAAGTATGTTAGGTTTGATGGTTGACTTTAGTTTTGAGTTTCAGGGTTTGGTCAGTTTTAGGGTTTTGTTAAAATTAAAGAGATATTGGAAAGGTGAAAGAAATCCTTGTCTATAAAAGACGACAAATGATCTAAAATCCATATAAAGCTAAAGGAGACCCGTCGTGGTGGAAACAAACCGCAGTAATGTTCTTCTCCATTACCGAATACAGATCAGAACTTCTTGTGTGACTGATCTACAGACATGATAGGATTACAGCCAGGCAGCAAGCATTTTGTGAAGGGCAGTTCAGCAATGGCATCCCTTTATGGATATCCTCCATTGATCTGGGATGCCATGTGTGACCGATGGCAGATATGCCCGCTGTGTGTGTCTATATATAGACGTCTTCTATTGTCAATGAGCCGTGTTTGCTTCATATGTAGGTCAAGTACATAAAATGCCAGCAGAAGAAATTCAGATCAGAGCTGGATGGACTGTCCCCCTCCCCCTCCACCTCTGCAGAGAGGGGAAATTTCCACTTTCTGCTCCATACAAAATGTCATCTCATTTCAGAGACCAAAGAAGTGCAAGCTCATGGGTCACAGGTACGTCCGGCCCATTCCACCCAGAATGTAATACAAATATATTTCACTTTCTGCAGATTATCATCTAATTTCAGAGACCAAAGAAGTGCAAGCTCATGGGTCACAGGTACGTCCGGCCCATTCCACCCAGAATGTAATACAAATATATTTCACTTTCTGCAGATTATCAGAAATAATCAATGTGATATAATGGATCAATGAGCGGACTATCTGCTACAGTGATTGGAATGATTGATATTATGTGGGTGAAGGGAGGCTCCTCAATTACACAAAGCAGGTCAGACGCTCATCTTGCACATTTGGGGTGATCAGACTCAAGCCGTAGGTGCGTTTCCAGTGAGTACGCCAGTCCAAAACTGCTTTTTAAGGGCGTGGTAGCCCACTTCTATTTAAAAGAAGGAAAGTTCACTTATACATCAGTTGCCCACACAGGGGATTCCTCCACATAACATAAATTAACAAAAATACCAAGCCCCCTGGCTTACGTGTTAGCAGCAGGGCTGCTCCTCTTACCAGTCCTTTGTGTCATTCAGCTCTCTCAGAACATTTGGCTCTCTATCCTTCAGTCGCAGTGCCCTGCCACGTGGCCCACCTCTGGCCTAAGAATTGGGTTCTCTTGACTCCTGGGACCGAGACCTGCTGTCTTGTGGTTTCTGGCTGGGGCCCCCTGACCCCAGGTGAGACCTTCCGTCTCCATACTGGAAGCTGTCTCCAAAATGAGAGCCTTGAGCAATTCTCAGACCTGACTATAGAATGACCCTGCACACCTGTGTAGTGAGCCAGGTTGCAGGCCTCTAGCAAAACCTGGACCCAGGATTGAATGTTCTGAATCAGAACTACAGAATCTGGAGAGATGCTAGTTCTGAACCTTGCATTAACCCTTAATTAGACTTCTGGGTCACCTTTTCCTATAAACTTATAGTGATAGAGCCTCTCTCTATTACATACCTCCCCCCCCTTGTTTCAAACCGGAGGGAAGGAGTCACAAGCTTCTAATTCTGGTACCATTAAAGGGGAACTCTGCTCCCTTTGACCTATGTAGACCTTCTCAGGTCTTTTTCCTCACATGCTTCCACAAGCACTTTTGAGACCTTAACAAGGTCCTCCTACCAACCTTTGATCTTAGGGTCTTAAGAATACCTTCTTTTTCTTGGTGTATTTTGGCTTTTCTGCCACCTTTTCCCAACTTATTGATGCTGTCCTGATGCTTTAGGGAACCTCCTGTGCTTAACCCCAAACCCCCTTCTTTCTTATTTGTATCAACTTCAACCACTCTTGATGTACCTTTGGATTCAGTAACCCTTTTGTGTTAACTGTTGGCAACCAATACCTCATTTGCAACAACCTGCAACATCAGATCATCCATTTCCCTGTTACCATTACCAACACTGTTATTTTCTCTCAGAGTGCCTCCGGGTACCTCAACTTGTACCTCTTTGTGGGTGATGGGCAGAATCACCATTACCGCCGCGTCTGTTCCTGACGCTGCACTATCACTAGATTCACACTACACTGACACTGCACCATCACTAGATTCACACTACACTGACGCTGCACCATCACTAGATTCACACTACACTGACGCTGCTCTATCACTAGATTCACACTACACTGACACTGCTCTATCACTAGATTCACACTATACTGACGCTGCTCCATCACTAGATTCACACTACACTGACGCTGCTTTATCACTAGATTCACACTACACTGACGCTGCACCATCACTAGATTCACACTACACTGACGCTGCACCATCACTAGAGTCACACTACACTGACGCTGCACCATCACTAGATTCACACTACACTGACGCTGCACCATCACTAGATTCACACTACACTGACACTGCTCTATCACTAGATTCACACTATACTGACGCTGCTCTATCACTAGATTCACACTACACTGATGCTGCTTTATCACTATATTCACACTACACTGACGCTGCACCATCACTAGATTCACACTACACTGACGCTGCACCATCACTAGATTCACACTACACTGACACTGCTCTATCACTAGATTCACACTATACTGACGCTGCTCTATCACTAGATTCACACTACACTGATGCTGCTTTATCACTATATTCACACTACACTGACGCTGCACCATCACTAGATTCACACTACACTGATGCTGCACCATCACTAGATTCACACTACACTGACACTACTCTATCACTAGATTCACACTACACTGATGCTGCTCTATCACTAGATTCACACTACACTGACGCTGCACCATCACTAGATTCACACTACACTGACGCTGCACCATCACTACATTCACACTACACTGACGCTGCACCATCACTAGATTCACACTACACTGATGCTGCTCTATCGCTAGATTCACACTACACTGACACTGCACCATCACTAGATACACACTACACTGATGTTGCTCTATCACTAGATTCACACTACACTGATGCTGCACCATCACTAGATTCACACTATACTGATGCTGCACCATCACTAGATTCACACTACACTGACGCTGCACCATCACTAGATTCACACTACACTGATGCTGCTCTATCACTAGATTCACACTACACTGACGCTGCACCATCACTAGATACACACTACACTGATGCTGCTCTATCACTAAATTCACACTACACTGACGCTGCACCATCACTAGATTCACACTACACTGACGCTGCACCATCACTAGATTCACACTACACTGATGCTGCACCATCACTAGATACACACTACACTGACGCTGCACCATCACTAGATTCACACTACACTGACGCTGCACCATCACTAGATTCACACTACACTGACGCAGCACCATCACTAGATTCACACTACACTGACACTGCACCATCACTAGATACACACTACACTGACACTGCACCATCACTAGATCCACACTACACTGGCGCTGCACCATCACTAGATTCACACTACACTGACACTGCACCATCACTAGATACACACTAAACTGACGCTGCACCATCACTAGATTCACACTACACTGACGCTGCACCATCACTAGATTCACATTACACTGACTCTGCTCTATCACTAGATTCACATTACACTGACTCTGCTCTATCACTAGATTCACACTACACTGACGCTGCACCATCACTAGATTCACACTACACTGACGCTGCACCATCACTAGATTCACACTACACTGACACTGCTCTATTACTAGATTCACACTACACTGACGCTGCACCATCACTAGATTCACACTACACTGACACTGCACCATCACTAGATTCACACTACACTGACAATATCACACTAACTCACTAGTAGCAATGAACAGAGCTCTGTTCTCTCTCTCTTCACTCCAATGTCACACTGCAAATGGCTGCTCTAGGAAGGATCCTATTATAGTGGTTGGGGGGGGGGGTCTATGAGCAATGAGCCATGATTGGGCACAGTCATCATTACTTTCTCCAATCATGGCTCTGACAGTGCTTTGTGCCCTAAATGGGCAAATCCTTCATTGCTTCAGCCAATCAGGGCCTCCAATGCACTGCGCGGGGCGCAACGCATTGTGGGGCACCCAGCTGGCTGAGCAAACAGTCGAACGCCCTGACAATTCGGGTGTTCGCCAAATGGGCAAACAGCTAATGTTCAGTCTGAATTCATGCTCGGGCCGAACCGTTCGCCAAACACTACCTGCCATGGAAATGTCTGTCCATTACCTTCCCCGCCTCTCTTTTCACAAAATGATAGAATATTGCCGAAAAGAAATTCTTCTATGGTGGCTCCACACGCAGAGGAGGCAGGAGATGACACATTGACTCAAAATAAACACTCATTTGCATAAGAAATGAAAAAAATGAAGGAAAATGACTGCAGTTTAAAAAGCAGCTTCATTTCCATCCCCAATGGCTGCAGCTGTGCCATTAGTGAAGACGCCTTGTCATGGTTATTAGGATTCATCTACGGAGAAATGGAACCTCCGATAATATGTCATTTAGTACATATGTCCCTAAATGAGCTTTCAGCATTCTTTTGCTGCATTGGTACAGGTTCAGGGCCGTTGGGTGTGTTTGTGCCTTATTGTTCAGGTCTAAGTTGTGACAATTGCTCTTTGGTTTCCTCTGATTGGATAGGGGGACAGTGGCTTCAAACAATGCCCAATGCTCCCCACTGCCTCGGCAGGTCAAGATACCATATTGGTTAGAATGAAGTAAAGTGCCCTCTGTCAGATCTTTGTAACCGATATCTCATCAGATGACCTTCTCTAGGAGTATGATCTCTTTATACATACAGGTGGTGAGTGGTGGGGTTGTCCTATGACCTGTGAACATCGTTCACCTCCAAATCCCAGAACTCCGGGAACCTCGAAGGGTTTGGTAAATGGCCCATCTGTACAAAGCCTTGCAGCACCTTGCAGGCAGATTGTTAACTAGTAGTGTCAGTCAACAGCGGCTGCAGGGGAGAAAGAGCTTGGCCACGGCTGATAAAGCCTGATGAGGAGATCTCGCCCATAGGTTCCCATTTCACAGTTATTGGTGCTCCCGCCTCTCCCCTGCGTACAATGCTGGATCACACAGGTGAGATAACATGACCAGATTGGAACAGTCTGAAAATAGGTTAGTCCGCATAGGTGTCAGGGGTAAGGGGGCGGGGGCAGCTTTTAAGGCTAGCGCAAGCTGGAATTCTACTTTCAATCTACCCCCCTATTGGTGGCTTGTGGTAATGTTAACCTCCCTGGCGGGATGATTATTTCAGATTTTTGCGTCTCAAAGCAGTACAATTATTTTGCATAGAAATTTGGCGTTTTATATTGTAGGCCTGTAATTCTTAGCAATAACACACTTAAATCTGTCCACCAAGAGTCTAGTAGATATCCCGGGTATGATGAAGTTTGAAACACAAAATCATAAATTAAATATAACAAATAAATATAAAAAATTATAAAAAATAATAATATAATAATAATAATAAAATAAATTTCCCCACGATTCACTATCGCTCAATTCTGCAAGTGTTCTAATTTATTATCGCTGTTTTCTAGCTGGTCTAAAGCCACTTTTTACGTAAAGGGACACTTTTTGGTTGCTATGGACAATCTCAAGTTTCCAGGCAGAAAGAACAGTATATATAATATAAAACTGCATGCAGGGCATTGGACAAAGCATTGGGGACAAAAGGGATGTGAAATAATTTCATACAGTACTGTATGTGTTATGAATTTTCACTTTTTTGAATATGCCACCAGGCTCCGCCCCGTGCGTTGCGACGCTCGCAGGGAATGGAGCCCGGCACAGAGAGGCTTCGGGAGGAGGATGGAGCCCACAGACACAGCGGGGGGACATCGCAGGATCCTGGGGACAAGGTAAGTATACCGCACCAGGATCCTGAGATGTAATCCCGAGTGTGGCTCGGGGTTACTGCTAATGGTGCTGAAATTTAACCCCGAGCCACACTCGGGAAAACCGCCAGGGAGGCTACAGCAGAGCTCCACCAAAAAGGGGAAGATCCACTTGTTTGCACCCTCCCACCTTCCACTGCCACATTTGGCACTTTTTGGGGGAGAGAGTGTACCTGGTTTTGCCATGGCGATCTGAGCCACGTGCAAATCTATGCAAAATACGCTGCGAGTGACCACAGCAAGTGAAGGTATAAATAAACATACAATTAGGCAATCAATCAATTACAAACAAAAACTACACCTGCATGGTGCAGCATTGGCTTAAGCACCTTTATGCTGGTGTGCCCATATAGCTGCTTTTGTGCCCATATAGATGCTGGTGTGCCTCTATATGGGTGCAACAGCATCTATATAGGCACAATAGCATAAAAATGATATTCTGTCCATATTGTATAACTCCTATTGTGGCCATACAAATGCAACTGTCTCCTATTGTGCCCAGTGACACTGACCTTACAGCGCTGCCAGTGCCAGGACAAGGTTATCTGGTGACCAGGGCGAAGATGCTAAACTGTGCTAAATTTTGGGTGTCTTTAGTTAGCCAATTATACAGATTTCTTGTAAAATATTAACAGCTACATACAGAATGCCCAAAATGATTTATAGTGAGTGAGAGAGAGATTTAGACATTTGTAACTGACCTGGAAGAATATGTAACTGATCACATGCTGGTCAGAAATGAATTCTTGCAGACGCTCACCTCCTTTGCAATCAAAACATGTAGCCTTAAAAATGTCCATTCCATATTTGTAATGAGCCTGGGAAGTAGTAGAATTGTCCTGGTCTGGGGTCTTATCAGAGTTGCTGGATACTGATCTTCAAGCACTGATTACAGACCATGACACAGAACAAGCTGACACTAACTATTCTACAAATATCATTTAGCACTTCACCTTAATGGCAGCTTCCATGGCTTGATTCAGGAACTTCTTAGCTGGCCTGGGGTGAGCTCTGGTGACTGTTGGGCTGGACAGTGGCTGCTGAGTGGACTTTATCTTCCAGATCTGCCCAACCTCACTGCTGCTCTGACTGTGATCACTCTGACTTGGACAGCAGCCAAACCTGCGAGGATCGTCCTTCTCCTGTCTGGGAGGATCGTCCTTCTCCAGTCTGGGAGGATCGTCCTTCTCCAGTCTGGGAGGATCGTCCTTCTCCAGTCTGGGAGGATCGTCCTTCTGTCTGGGAGGATTGTCCTTCTCCTGTCTGGGAGGATCGTCCTTCTCCAGGCTGGGAGGATCGTCCTTCTCCTGAGTGGGAGGATCGTCCTTCTCCTGTGTGGGAGGATCGTCCTTCTGTCTGGGAGGATTGTCCTTCTGCTGTCTGGGAGGCATCCACACTCTATACTGCATGTTGTACGTTGCATTGTTGCGTGGTGCTGAAAGCCACGCTGTATACCGTATGTTGTACGTTGCGTGGTGCCGGAAGCCACGTTGTACAGTATCTGACAAAAGTAAGTACACCCCTCAGTCACATTTTTGTAAATATTTTATTCTATCTTTTCATGTGACAACAACAAAGAAATGACACTTTGCTACAATGTAAAGTAGTGAGTGTACAGCTTGTATAACGGTGTACATTTGTTGTCCCCTCAAAACAACTCAACACACAGCCATTAATGTCTAAACCGCTGGCAACAAAAGTCAGTACACCCCTAAGTGAAAATGTCCAAATTGGGCCCAATTGGCCATTTTTCCTTTTTGGTGTCATGAAAGGGGAGCAGGTGTGTTAAATTTGGTGTTATCGCTCTCACTCTCTCATACTGGTCACTGGAAGCTCAACATGGCACCTCATGGCAAAGAACTCTCTGAGGATCTGAAAAAAAGAATTATTGCTCTACATAAAGATGGCCTAGGCTATAAGAAGATTGCCAAGATTCTGAAACTGAGCTGCAGCACGGTGGCCAAGACCATACAGAGGTTTAACAGGACAGGTTCCACTCAGAACAGGCCTCGTCATGGTCCACCAAGGGAATTGTTTGCTCGTGATCAGCGTCATATCCAGAGGTTGTCTTTGGGAAATAGACATATGAGTGCTGGCAGCATTGCTGCAGAGGTTGTAGAGGTGGGGATCAGCCTGTCAGTGCTCAGACCATACGCCGCACACTGCATCAAATTGGTCTGCATGGCTGTCATTCCAGAATGAGGCCTCTTCTAAAGATGATGCAGAAGAAAGTCCGCAAACAGTTTGCTGAAGACAAGCAGACTAAGGACATGGATTACTGGAACCATATCCTGTGGTCTGATGAGACCAAGATAAACGTATTTGGTTCAGATGGTGACAAGCGTGTGTGGAGGCAACCAGGTGAGGAGGACAAAGACAAGTGTGTCTTGCCTACAGTCAAGCATGGTGGTGGGAGTGTCATGGTCTGGGGCTGCATGAGTGCTGCCGGCACTGGGGGGCTACAGATCATTGAGGGAACCATGAATGCCAACATGTACTGTGACATACTGAAGCAGAGCATGATCCCCTCCCTTCAGAGACTGGACCGCAGGGCAGTATTCCAACATGATAACCACCCCAAACACACCTCCAAGACCACCACTGCCTTGCTAAAGAAGCTGAGGGTAAAAGTGATGGACTGGCCAAGCATGTCTCCAGACCTAAACCCTATTGAACATCTGTGGGGCATCCTCAAACGGAAGGTGGAGGAGCGCAAGGTCTCTAACATCCACCAGCTCTGTGATGTTGTCATGGAGGAGGGGAAGAGGACTCCAGTGGCAACCAGTGAAGCTCTGGTGACCACCATGCCCAAGAGGGTTAAGGTGGTGGACTGGCCATGCATGTCTCCAGACTTAAACCCTTTTGAGTGTAGCGGTACCCCTGTGAGGGCTGCTGATTGACTCTATACTCCATTGGCTACCCCGACTCTGCAGATCATCCCTTACCTCTGACGCCTTGGGTTCCATTCTGCAATGTGATGTTAGCAATGAGAAACTCACACAATGTCACTGAACCACTCAGAAAGTTTACTAAAGGAAATAATGGAACACAATGAACAGCATGAATAAACACAAGTCGTAATTGACAATTGGTATCACTTAATTCAGATATACAAAACTTATAACCTTATATTCACTTTTGGGAGTATATGTGAACAGGTGTACAGAGGGATAAGTACTCAATATCTTTGAAACATATATTAAATACCTTCCCACTGAGGCCTCAACACACACCAAATTGTAGTATAATATTCTTCACATTCAAGAACACAGTGTAAAGTCTAACATATACTCAATGGCTCCCCCTAGGCTATAATTCGAAGTTCAAAGCTATAAGTAGAGCAGCAATGCAGGGTAAAAGAGGAAGATGGTGAAAGTTCTTTTAACTCCGGATATCTTCAGCTAACCTGATGTTTAAACTGCAGTATTTGTAATCCACAAGGAAAAGGAAAAGAAATGACTGTAGAATAAAAGATTTGCTGATGACGGCTTAACTGAAGAAATATCACCACTTGTAGATTCCTCCTTACATGTGAGTGCAATACAGTTCTGAACTTACAGCGCAGGGGAGAAAGGCAAGGCCCCAAAGTCCAGCTGTAAGATGCCTGTGAAGAAGTAGATTCACCTCCGTTGAACTACAAGTCTCACCAGCAGTCTGTAGAAAGAACTCACTCAGCAATACTGTACTCTCTACTGTAATGGGCAGGTGCCCTCTCACCACAATGGACTCCAATGGCTGTGAGGCTCTGTCCAGAATCCCCTCCTGGTGTCTCCGTCTGGTGAAGATGGTGCTGCCGCGCCGCTCTGCAGCTCCCGGTTGGCTGAAGTTCAGGGGCTTCAAGTTGCTCTGAAGTGCAGAGCTAAGATAGCAAGGCTGTACTCCGAGATCCCTCAGAGGTGGGCGATCCAGCTCTCCGCTGTATAGGCCGCAGTCTCTCACTCCTGGTCACACACAGACCTCCTGCTGGCAGGTGTTGAATGGCGTCCAGAGTGGCTGAAAGCAGGCCGCGCTTTTCCTTTTATCACTCCTCCCAGCAGGCAGTGCTGAGCGCTTGGCATTGTCTGTAGTAGTTCAGGGCTGATCCAGCTAACAGAGTCACTTCCTCCTCCAAACTACATCTCCCACAATACTTTGCTGCATTATATATAGTATAGTTACATAGTAGGTGAGGTTGAAAAAAGACAAAAGTCCATCAAGTCCAACCTATGTGTGTGATTATGTGTCAGTATTACATTGTATATCTCTGTATGCTGTGGTCATTCAGGTGCTTATCTAATAGTTTCTTGAAACTATCAATGCCCCTCGCTGAGACCACCGCCTGTGGAAGGGAATTCCACATCCTTGCCGCTCTTACAGTAAAGAACCCTCTACGTAGTTTAAGGTTAAAGCTCTTTTCTTCTAATTTAAATGAGTGGCCACGAGTCTTGTTAAACTCCCTTCTGCGAAAAAGTTTCCTCCCTATTGTGGGGTCACCAGTCCGGTATTTGTATATTATGGGGTCACCAGTCCGGTATTTCTATATTGTGGGGTCACCAGTCCGGTATTTGTATATTGTGGGGTCACCAGTCCGGTATTTATATATTGTGGGGTCACCAGTCCGGTATTTATATATTGTGGGGTCACCAGTCTGGTATTTATATATTGTGGGGTCACCAGTCCGGTATTTATATATTGTGGGGTCACCAGTCCGGTATTTGTATATTGTGGGGTCACCAGTCCGGTATTTATATATTGTGGGGTCACAAGTCCGGTATTTGTATATTGTGGGGTCACCAGTCCAGTATTTGTATATTGTGGGGTCACCAGTCCGGTATTTGTAAATTGAATTCATATCCCCTCTCAAGCTTCTCTTCTCCAGAGAGAATAAGTTCAGAGCTCACAACCTTTCCTCATAACTAAGATCCTCCAGACCCTTTATTAGCTTTGTTGCCCTTCTTTGTACTCGCTACATTTCCAGTACATCCTTCCTGAGGACTGGTGCCCAGAACTGGACAGCATACTCCAGGTGCGGCCGGACCAGAGTCTTGTAGAGCGGGAGAATTATCGTTTTATCTCTGGAGTTGATCTCCTTTTTAATGCCAATATTCTTTTTGCTTTGTTAGCAGCAGCTTGGCATTGCATGTCATTGCTGAGCCTATCATCTACTAGGACCCCCAGGTCCTTTTCCATCCTAGATTCCCCCAGAGGTTCTCCCCCCAGATTGCATTCAGATTTTTACCACCCAAATGCATTATTTTATATTTTTCTACATTGAACCTCATTTGCCATGTAGTTGCCCCTCCCCCATTAATTTGTTCAGATCTTTTTGCAAGGTTTCCACATCCTGCGGAGAAGTTATTGCCCTGCTTAGCTTAGTATCGTCTGCAAATACAGAGATTGAACTGTGTTTTTAAATCAGATTCTTTTTATTGATTTTTAAAACATAAGAAGAGAAAAAACTCTTCCTTACAACAAAAACAAAAACAAAAACATACATCAAATTGCATTGCCAAGGACATATTATTATCCAAACATACAATCAATCAGCTTATGTTTCCTGCAATATTATGGTATATATAGGGTTACAATCAATCTATGAAGACAAATCTTTACGGATCTATACCAATTTCAGCTTTATCTCTTATTTTCTATGATTAGTAAGTGTGTCCTTTTAGTACTTTGTACCCCTACCCCGCTCCCGGTCCTTCAACGGACAATCGGTCAGTGTAGAGGTACCTCTCCCCCCTAAACAATGGGGGGGGTAGTATCTGCTTTCTTTCTTTAACTAATATATAATTAAAACCATATAACTCGTCACCGCAGAGTAAGACAACTTCTCATCAAAATTATTATGTCAGTTTGATCTATATTCTGAGTCCCTATAACATCATATCATTCTGTATCCATTCAATGTAGACAGCCTCCCTCCTCAAACAAGGGGGTTAGGCGTCTGCGTTCTGCCACCTAGTATTTTATTTTGGACCAATTGGAAGGGGGCTAAACCAGGTACCTCCAACCAAGGGTCCCATATACGTTCAAATTTTGCTGGGCTACCCCTGTGTTGGTATGTCAGCTTTTCCCTCAATAGAGTTTCATTTATGGTATTCACCCATTCTGCATGCGTCGGTGGTGTCACCGAAAGCCATTTCTTAGCTATAAGTTTTCTAGCAATAAACAATATTCTGGTGATGGCTATATATGTATGTGGTGTATATAGTTCTTCGTCCAACCATCCCAACAGACACAGCTTGGGGTCAACCACAAATGTAAGATTCCATATTTTATTTATAGAGCTGATTATTTCAGACCAGTATCTTTGCAATTTTGGGCACTTCCAGAGCATGTGTATAAGGGTGCCATTATCTACCTTACAACGGGGGCAAAAAGGTTAATCTCTTCTGTTCCATTTATATAATTTATAGGGGGTACGGTAGGTTCGGTGTATAATGAATAGTTGTGTGAGTTTTTGGGAAGAGGAAAGAGACACCTTGGGCACAGTCTCCATTATAGCAGACCATTCCTCATCTGTAATGTGACCTATATCCTCCCCCCAACTTGTCCTGCATTTTAGTGACATAGTCTTGGATATCTGCATTATTAGTGATTCATATATAGATGATATCTGCCCTTTCCTAGACATTGAATTTACCAGCTGTATGAGCACCGTTGGTCTAGTTAATTCCCACTTAGAAAGTGTAGTTTGTGCTGAGATGGCGTGTCTAAGTTGTAAATATTGAAAGAACACAACATTTGGTATGCCATATTCTTCTCTTAGGGATTGAAAGTCCCATAAAAGTCCTCCTTGGTATAACTGCTTAATATACACCACCCCACTCCAAGACCACCCAGAGAAGCCCTTTAATTTACACAGTTCGGGAAAATTGCTATTGTTCCATATACGAGACCATTCAGAGTACCCTTCATAGTGAAAATGTTGCTTGGCCTTGTTCCATATCTTATCTATAAGCACCAAAGTTTTGTATTCAGGTACCCTACGGAACTCTCCTGCTTCCAAGCACTCCACAAGGCCCCCACTCGAAAGTAATGTACGTATAATATTGCTCGCAGGGTCAGATAACTCAGAGTCCTGCCAACCCGTCAGGTGTTGCAATTGGGCCGCTATAAAATAATAATATGGGTTCGGGACTGCCAGCCCACCCGAGTCCTTTGCCTCCTGTAGTGTTTCCAATTTAATACGCGGCACCTGTTTCCTCCAGATCAAAGAGCGAAATATGGTGTTACATTTTTTGAAGACATGTATAGGGATCCATATAGGGGCGTTGTGGAGCGCATACAAAAGTTGTGGACCCCAGACCATTTTTATCAGGTTACATCGGCCAACTACCGAAAGGGGAAGTTTCATCCAACTGGCTGCTTTTTCCTGGAATTTTTTGATCAAGGGATTTATATTAAGTTTAACATATAGTTCTAAATTGGGGTGGATGACTATGCCTAAATACCGGAAAGTGTCTACCACCTTTATCTGGTCTGCTGCTGAGGGAAGTGGCGACGCAAGGGGGTCCAGTGGTAACAGTGTGGATTTGTCACAGTTTATCTTGAACCCTGAATAGGATCCAAATTTACCAATTAACTCCATAAGATTTGTTAAGGAGGCAGACGTGTCGCCCAAAAAAGATGAGCGCATCGTCAGCATACAAGGCTATTTTATCTTCCAAATTTCCTCTTTTAAAACCGCATATAGCCAGGTTCTCTCTGATAGCAGCAGCCAGAGGCTCTATGGCCAAAGCAAAGAGCAATGGGGATAATGGGCAGCCTTGTCTTGTTCCCCTGTGTAAATTAAAAAAGGAGGACAGTGTGTTGTTAATTCTAATACATGCTTTTGGTTTTCTGTATAGTAGTTTGATCCAGGATATGAATGTCTCCCCCAAGTTGAACTTCTCTAGCACCTTCCAAAGATAATTCCATTCTACGCTATCGAATGCCTTAGCGGCGTCTAGGGACAGGATAGCTCTTTGACCTGTATTATCTGTTGGGATTTGCATATTTAAATATAATCTGCGAAGATTGTGTGCTGTGGATCTGTTCGGTATAAATCCCGATTGATCCGGGTGCACTATTTTTGTCACCACCTTAGACAACCGCATAGCGAGGACTTTAGTGATCAATTTCAAATCATTATTCAAAAGTGATATGGGCCTGTACGACTCAGGTTGGATCGGATCCTTCCCGGGTTTCAACAGGACCACTACCACTGCCTCGTACATGGAGTCTGGTAATGAATCATTGGCATGTGCTTCCTTAATTGTGTGTAGCAATTCCGGTAAGAGTATGCCACCAAATTTTTTATACATCTCTACTGGGAGACCATCATTTCCCGGGGCCTTAGAATTGGGGAATGTTGCTAATGCAAGTTGCAATTCTTCTAGAGATATAGGTGCATTAAGTAGTTTTTTGTCTTCCCCCTGTATTGTCGGAAGTGAGATTCCATCTAAAAACTCAGTTAAGTCTTCTTCAGGGTAACTCACCTTCGAGGAATGCACATCCTGGAAAAAGGTACAGAACCCCTGCATAATTGAAGGGGTGTCCATAGCTACTTGTGTTGGTGATACCGCCAAGCGGTGAATAATTGGTGATGGCTGCTGCGATTTGGCTATTACCGATAACATATGTCCTGTTTTTTTTCCCTCTTCAAAGTATGTTTGTGCAGTAAAGAAACGTTTGTTTTCTGCTTGTTGGGTATGTATGGTGCGATACATTTTTTGTGCGTCTTTCCATTTTCGTTCACTATCAGGTGTGGGTGTCTGTAGGAATTCCTCCTCAGCTTTGTCTACCGCTATGCTGGCGTCAGCTGCCCATTGTCTGCTATTTGTTTTAATTGCGGCTATTTCCTTAATACACATTCCCCTGATAAAAGCCTTCAGAGTGTCCCAAACTATACCTGGTGGGGCAGAATGTTTATTGTCTAATAAGAAGTGTTGAATTTGTATTTGCATATGTTTAGTATCTCTAAACAGAGGAATCCAAAAAGGATTCATCTTCCAGTGTATTTGAAACTTTACAGTAGGAAAGCTTAAACTGAGCTGTACCGGGGAATGGTTGGATAGGCCTCTAGCAAGATAAGTAACCTCTGGATCATAACAGTGCGTTAATGTATTACCCAAAACTAAATCAATGCGCGACAAAGTAGAGTGCGTTAGGGAATGACATGAAAATTGTGCCTTAAAAGGAAACTTACACCGCCATAAATCAAAAAGCCCAATCTCCATCAAAAATTTTGCAAGAGCTGTATATGTCCTGGGGCCCTGAGGGCAGTACTTATTGTGCACATCTAAAGATATGTCCAGAGTACTGTTAAAATCACCCATGACATATACCGGTACCCAAGGATATTTTGCCAGAAATCTAGAAAGACATTGCATTATTGTTAAATTAAATGGTGGAGGTATATATACATTTATGATCACACAGGTGTGTGATTCCCAAGTTCCCATAAGAAAAATAAACCTGCCTTCTACATCAATTTGTGCATCAATTTTTGTGAATGAGGTAGTCCTGGAAAACAGTATACTCACACCCCTTGAATACCGGGTATGTGTGGAATGGTATTGAGTAGGATATTTCGATAAGTGTAACAGGTTGGTGGTGTCCCTAGTGAGATGCGTCTCTTGCAGACATAATAGAGTGGGGTTCCGATGTGAGATAGAGGTGAAAATGGCAGTTCTCTTTTTAGGGTCATGTAAGCCTCTCACATTCCATGAGAGAATTGACTCTGTTCGCTTAGTCATTTGGTGTAGTTGCTAGTTGTGATCCAACCCCCAGTATTGGAGGTCTGTGGTAGATGAACTCAGATGATGCAGTATAAGTTCTGAAGTGTAGAAAGTGTATTGCATGACTTGTATCATGTGTCTCACTCTGCAGATTTGCAACCAGCGACAAAGCAAACTTGCCTTGCGACCAAAATATATAGCACCCATTCAACCAGGGCTTAAAAACAGAAAAAAGAAAAACAAACTGAAATAAAGTAACTTCCATTGGAAAGCCTTCCATTGGTGCCCCACAGGGCGTTTGGTGGGGTAATAAAGAGGGCTGGGACCTTGTGCCCATAAAGTCATAAACAATAGGGGTCACTGGTAAAATAAACCAAAAAAGTCAGTTGTGACTCTCTGCTGGCTCCATTTTTTCTAAGGTGAACATAAAGAACCAGTGTACGGGGTTCATGCGTTGTTTCATCCTGGTTCAATGCCTCTCGTGTCTGTCCAGCCAATTGGTAGCCAGAGATTGAACTGTTTACCCCATCCTCCAGGTCGTTTATGAACAAATTAAACAGGATTGGTCCCAGCACAGAACCCTGGGGGACCCCACTACCCACCCCTGACCATTCTGAGTACTCCCCATTTATCACCACCCTCTGAACTCGCCCTTGTAGCCAGTTTTCAATCCATGTACTCACCCTATGGTCCATGCCAACGGACCTTATTTTGTACAGTAAACATTTATGGGGAACTGTGTCAAATTCTTTTGCAAAATCGAGATACACCATGTCTGCGGGCCTTCCTTTATCTAGATGGCAACTCACCTCCTCATAGAAGGCTAATAGATTGGTTTGGCAAGAACGATTCTTCATGAATCCATGCTTATTACTGCTAATGATACCGTTCTCATTACTAAAATCTTGTATATAGTCCTTTATCATCCCCTCCAAGAGTTTACATACTATTGATGTTAGGCTAACTGGTCTGTAATTCCCAGGGATGTAATTTGGGCCCTTTTTAAATATTGGTGCTACATTGGCTTTTCTCTAATCAGCTGGTACCATTCCAGTCAGTAGACTGTCAGTAAAAATTAGGAACAATGGTCTGGCAATTACTTGACTGAGTTCCCTA
Organism: Aquarana catesbeiana; assembly: GCF_042186555.1. NCBI lineage: Eukaryota > Metazoa > Chordata > Amphibia > Anura > Ranidae > Aquarana > Aquarana catesbeiana. Next base: position 852,401 of record NC_133334.1, on the reverse strand, counting down.
AGTACCCTCGGGTGCAAGCCATCTGGTCCCGGTGATTTATTAATGTTACGTTTCCCAAGTCTAATTTTAATTCTGTCCTCTGTTAACCATGGAGGTGCTTCCTGTGATGTGTCATGAGGATAAACACTGCAGTTTTGGTTACTGAACCCCCCTGATTCCATTGTGAAGACTGAGGAGAAGAATAAATTCAATACCTTCACCATCTCCCCATTCCTTCTCAGGAATAAGGACAAATCCTAACAGAGCCCAAGAGACACTAGAGGGAGCCAAACTCATTTGAAATAACATCAACTGTAATAACTATAGTAGCAAACCCTTGGCTACATACTCCCCCCACTTGAACTCTTTGGTCCCCAAAGATATAAAGATTACCCACTTCAGCTTGCTGAAAAGGAAAGAATGAATTATTGATTTTTATTTCACTAACCACAATCCAAATCTAGCAAATACTGACACACTTCTGGGTTTCTTTGGAACCATCAATACACACTATCAGTTAGATCAAAATCAGTCTTTGAACAGGCCAGGGCAATTGCATTGGTTTCAGAGGTTAAGGCAGACTCGCCCCTATCCAGTTAACAGTGATCCTTAGTCTCTTGTTCAGGGACAACTCCTCTGGCCTTGGGTCTGTCCACCCCTTCAAAAGGTGGCAATGTCTTGAACTCTGATCCAAGGGACCTACGAATCATCTTATTTGTCTCTATTGGCCGTTGAGGTACCATCTTAGCCATTTCTTTTGGCTGTTGGGGTATCATCAGAGCTGTTTTCTTTTGCTGTGGTGGTATCATCTGAGCTGTTTCTTTCTGCCGTGGTGGTATCATCTGAGCTGTTTCTTTTTGCCGTGGTGGCAATGCTTTATAGGCTTATAGACCACAAGCAGAAAGGCACACTCACCATCTCATCCTCCTCTTCTTCAATCCTCCTCCTTCCTGGTGAGGACACTGGACTTGAGGACACTGGGCTAGAAACTTGAGAGGACACATAATCTTCTCCAAACTCTTCATCTTCTTCATCCGTCATATCAGCTACAGTCAGCATCTCCTTTTGTGAGCGTATTCTGTGGTGGAGTGATTGGCTATACATAACCAATCTCACCTGCGCTAACGCGCCCCTTCACCATAATGGTATAATGCATCTCTAAATAACTCATGTCTCCCCTTTTCCCCAGTAAACAGCCATAATCACCATCTCAGCTCAATCGTTCCTTCATCTGCCCAGCAGGGCAGAGACTCTCGGCTTTTTATTCACACACAAACAGGAAGCCACAAACAGGATGTGACCTCACAGGATATGACCAAATAAGGATATGACAACTCAGGAAATGATGGCCCCAACAGCCAATCGCTTCCTCCATGCAAAATGACATCACAGAAAATGACACTAAAGGGGAGGGCATCCACAGGAGTGGGAGGGAGAAGTGTACATGTCTCATCCCCTTGAGGCATGTACACTGCCCCCTCTACCCAGCCACATGCATGCACAGCCACCATCTTTGTCAGCATGGATCTCACTCAATACTGCTCAGAGTAACCAGTATCTAGTAAGATCATTCTACTTGTTCTTACAGGCTTGAGAAGATCTGCGGGGACATTGCTACTGCTGTTGTCAATATACGGTATGAGTATACCAACAAGGCAGATATCAATGTCCTATTATAAAAGCACATATGTATGCAAAAGGGATAGTGTAAACCATAACGGAGATATAATATGTTTCTCTCGTTATGCGGACTTTGCTTCTCTAATGTGCATAGACATTTGAAGGCAGGAGGTCTGGCGAATTGCGCTTGATACTTACAAACCAGCGGAGGCCCACACACACAGAGAACACGTCTCCAAGCCCATGAGAAGGTTTTCATACTGACAGTCCCGATTCAACCCAAGTGCGCTCTGCTAGAGCGCTCCCCTATTAAATCGGACACAGGGAGACAGATGACAACAATCCATAAAATACACATCCTAGAATAAAATGTCCACATGAGTCCATATAATAAAATTTCCACAACAGTTCAAGGTGAAGTTGGCTTTAGGGGAGTCTGAGAAGGTACTGGAGGCACACTCACTGCATCTGATAGTGGTAACAAGTGATTCCTGTGCCACATCTTCAATGGTCCCTTCTCTCCATCATGTCTGATCTGATACACGGGTAAACCAGGGAGTTGTTTACACAAAATATAGGGCTGTGGCCTCCACCGATCCGCCAGCTTATGTTTGCCTGGTACTCCTAGATTTTTCAGTAACACTAGATCACCCAGTTGCAAGTCCTGGATTTATACTCTTAGATCAAAGTTTTCTTTATTCCGAGATTCTCTGGTAGAAGCATGTTCCATAGCTTTCTCATAGGCTTGTCGTAACTTGTCGTAACTGTCCGTAATCTGTTCACATAACCCTTATGTGATGTTAAAGGGGTGTCATCAAGGGAAGTGCCAAAAGCCAGGTCGGCAGGAAGAGGAGCTTCTCTCCCAAACATAAGGGGGAGTAACCAGTAGCATCACTCTCTGTGCTACTGTAAGCATGCATTAGCGCTGCTATATGATTACCCCAATGCTGTTTATTTTCTGGGGTTAGAGTTCCCAACATGTTTAGCAAAGTCCGATTGAATCGTTCAGGTTGGTGGTCTCCTTGAGGGTGATACGGTGTAGTACGAGACTTCTTGTTACCCAATAGGGCACAAAGCTGATGGACTAGTCGCCAAAGCTACTAACCACCTGTGTCCTGTGGCATCCAGTTTTGCAGAGGTTAAGATGTAAGTTAAAGGATTGTTGTCAGTCTTGACAATGAACTCAGCTCCATACAAATAGTCTCTCAACTTATCCACCACGGTCCACTTGAGTGTCAAAAATTCCAATTTATGGACGGGGTAATTCTTCTCCAATGGGGTAAGGCTCCTACTCATTTAGGCCACCGGTCTCAATCCTCCATTTTGTTCCTGATAGAGTACTCCTCCCAATCCTTCTCTACTAGCGTCCACATGCAACACATAAGGCAGGCCAGGGTCAGCGTAGCCAAAAACTGGGGCCTCTGGGCCTCTGTGAGACACTTCTTCAGCTGCCAAAATGCTTTTTCACATAGAGAGGTACACTGACTTTGGACGGACTCTCCTTTCTTGCGTGCACCACTCCTCTTGGGTCGTACTCCATCTTCCCCTTCTCCCGTGACCACTTGCAACAGCTCATTAAGGGGTCGAGCAATCTTAGCGAAGTTGGCCACAAATCGTCGGTAATAGGAGCAGAATCCAAGAAAAGATCTCAACTCGGTTACAGTTCTTGGTCTGGGCCAGGTGGTGACAGCCTCCAGCTTTTGTGGATCTGTGGGGACTCCTCCTGCAGAAACAACATGGCCCAAATAAGTGACAGAGGTTCTGTAGAACTGGCATTTGTCCAGTGACAACTTCAGTCCCTCTTCGTGGAGGCGGGAGAATACCTTTTCTAGTCGAGTTTTGTGCTCTTCCAGTGTCTTTCCAAACACAATGATGTCATCCACACACACCAGTACTTCTATGAGATTCGTGTCTCCTACTGTCCTTTCCATCAAATGATGAAAGGTTGCAGGAGCCCCCGACATGCCCTAAGGCATCCGACTGAACTTGTAGAATCCTAAGGGGCATATGAATGCTGTAACGAGACCCCGAGTATGAAAGGGGTTAAAGCCATTTAAGACATTCCATTTCTGAACACAAAGGCAGCTACCGAACACTTCAATCAGCCAAACAAGAAACCCATACAAATAATTCTCCCCCCAAGTACGAGACAAGGCTCTGTCCTGAGGGTCAAACAGGAATAACTTTATTTTGAGATCTCACACAAATATATACAGCAGGATGAAAATACAACCTGTAAGCAGAAACCTAATTAACATGAGCTAATTATCTAATCATTTACCCAGACTAGGTGACTCAGAGACATGACCTTTAGGACAGACTTGTGGTCACCGAGCTTCACACATTAGTATAAATACCGGACACCTTCTCACAACAGCAGGAGCTAATTACAATTAACAATACAAACAGCGATCCCCCCTTCCTCGGCCTAGTAGGCAACAAACTATAATAAATGTAGACTGTCCGGCCCCTACCCAGTTCTAGAGGCCAATGTGATCAGCTCTCTCAATTAACATGTTGAGTTCAGAATCAAACAAACCAAGAATAGTCTTTACATATATCCTGGAAGATATTGTGGATAAATATTACTGTCCCATTTTAAGTAATCCAAGATATATTTTCTCTGGGCACAGGGTGGCTTAGACATAAGAGGTGCATGGGGAGCTGAAACATGGGTTTCCCACACTTTCCAAGGGATTCTGGGTTCCACGGGCCCTCTGTCACAAATGCGTCTTCTCCTCATCTTCTGGGTGCAGGGGAATCTGATAGTATCCACTTTTCAAATCAAGCACACTAAACCACTTAGCCCCAGTAAGACACTGCAAAGCATCCTCGATTTGGGGTGTGCTAGTCTGGGATGGTGCACCGATTCAGGGTCCGGTAGTCGATACACCCTCGAAAGACCCATTTTTCTTCCTTACTAACATAATGGGGGATGTGTAGGGAGAGGCATTCTCGAAATGGTTTGTCTTTCTGAAGCCGAATTCTATGTTGGGCACTTCTTGCACATTCCACGTCAAAATCAACTTTGGAAAACAGCTTCTCCCATCTCATGAGTTGAGACTTCATCCTTTTCTGCAAGGCAGGACAAGACCTCGGCACATCACTGAAACTCCATCTGTAACTGTTGGCCATTCTTCAAATCCTTGGCTTCTTCCGGGAGTACAGGGGTGGCGGCACTCACCTGCCTCACCAGCATATGGGCTCCCAATGTAATAGGCTGATCAGTCACGTTCTTCAAGCGGATGGGCACTTTCCTTCCTGTTCTGGACAGGTCGCTGGTAGGAACCAGCTCAGGGACCATTTCTAGTCCAGGCGCCCTGGCTTGCTCATCCATCCCCAGTACCACAAAGGGGCCGGTTGGTCCCAAGTCAACTTGACGGTGGCCTTGATGGGCAACTTCCCCCGGCTGTAGTACCCTCTCTTTGGTCTCCAACTTCCACAACCGCCCACTCCTCCTTTAGGACCTTCTTCTCTCTTGCCACTCGCCAACAAGCTTTCAGTAACTGTGGGTGAATTTTGTTCTTGGTGGATCCATCTTCGCTCAGTACTGATGATAGCAGTCTTCTCACTAAGTCAGTATTGGTTCCTACTAGTATGGAATTCCGCCCGACCCCCGGTGGTCTGGGACACAAGACAGCCAAGGTGTCGAAAGCCTCTTCTTTTCCGACAGCTGCTGGCCCAAAGGATATCTGAATAGGGATGTAGCCATCATATGGGCACCTAGCAGTTCCAATTCCCCAGATCTCGAGTTCTTCCAGCTTGCGTAGGGGAATATGGCTCAGGTGTTTGTCATAGAAATCCCGGTATAGTAACATGACCTTGGCCCCTGTGTCTAGTAAGGCTTTGGTATAGACGCCTTCTATTTGCACAGGCACAATCAGGGACTGCCCCACTAACTTTTCCGGGAAACTGGCAGCAGTATCCTGAGTGCGGTTAAGATTACAGTTCCTTTCCTTTAATGCACTCTGTGGGGACCTAAAAGCGACCCTGGGTGGTGTTGCCAGACCACTTTTTATCCGGCCAGACTGACAAACTTTCTTAGGGGTGTTCTGATCGGACCTGACTGTGGCCCTAGGTGAGGGTAAAGCATTTACCCTCTGTGCCTGGCTCCCTGACCCTGGTGCCGGGTTGCTTGACTGTGGGGATGACCAGAGTGACCGAGCCACTCTTTCCTTCCACGGCCTCGTTCTGGCCCTTCTCTTCCTTCATTTCCTGGAGCTCTGTTTCTCATCCGGGTTCTCAGTTGGCTCCCTCACTGAGACACCCTGAAGTTTCCTGGCAGCTGGTCTTTCAGCAATTTCTGTAATAACTTCACCAACTCCTCCAACAGTTCAGCATTCACTTCCCTTTGGGGACACTGGGCTTTAAAGTGTCTTGGATCACCACACTTGTAGCACTTTCGATTGCCCGTCCCCTCAGCCAGAGCTTTGGCCTGGGCTTCCATCACATTTAGCAAAGCTTGCTGTACCTGTTCCTGAACTTGAGCTCCACTTTCTGATGACTTGACTGGAGTAACTTTTGGGGTGGATTGCGCTACAGAGATCTTGGTGCGCTCCCCCCACTCAGACTCTTCATCGCTCTCCACCATGCTGGCATCCACCTGATTGGGCGACTACCTTCTCACTCTTCTGGGGTGTTCTTACTGCGAATCGATCCTCCTGACTCTTTTCATCCAGGAGAGCCTCCTCTTCTCTCAATAACCCCATCAGCTCAGGGTAAGAAGGGGCCTCTCGGGGACCCTGCAAGAGCAATCAGAACACAATAGGATGGTTGTGCCTGACTCCTCGTAGGATCCGATCCAATCACACTTTGTCCATTTCCCGGGAGTTGACACCTTTCCTTAAGATAATCTGGTGTAGGGTTTGATCCACCCAGGCAATATATTCAGACAACCTCTCTCCTCTCCACTAGTGGGTATTCTCAAACTTGTAAACAAATCAGGTAGCTTCTTTACCCTGCTGTAAACTGTGAAGAGAGCCTCAATATAGTCCATGGCCTCACAATCCGGTTTCCCTCTCTTTAGGCTTCTGATGACATCCGCTGCTTTCCACTGTTCCCAACACATTCCATTCCTCTAGGGCTTGCATAGCCTGATCCATCCAGCTATCAAATTCTTCTTCTTCATCTGGTCTGGCGACACAGCCTGAGAAGGTTGGTAACTTCTGATATCCCTGATTGGCAGACTTGTTGTGACTCTGTATCAGGCTGTCAACTAGACGACTCATGTCTAGATAGAAAGAGGCGGGAGGCATCCCCACCTTCGGACTTCCTGATGCTGGACTGGTTGCATGTAGACTACCGGCAGTTGAACTGCCTGCAACAGGGCTCCCTGGTGGTGACCCAGGGGACTTCTTACCAGTCTCCTCCTGCAACTGTACTAGGATCACATGGCCATCCAGGCCTTCAGCTAGGCTCACAACCTTCGTCTGGAATTCAGCCGGAACACTCTCTTTCCATTCTAGAAGGACATAGGTACAATCTTCCTCCACGTCATGTTTCAGGTCTAGAAGGTAGGACCCCTGTTCCGGGACAGCCTTTCTCATCAACTGCCATACCTCTATCAAACCCCCGGACTCCTGGTAGCCTCAGAACCGTAGTTTGTTTCAACCGACTCACATACTCCAGACTCCACTCGGTGGCAGTGGCTGGGTCCATGACTTCTTCCACCCTGGACGCATCAACTGATCTGCTCTGGTACCCCAGATGGGACATCTCGGTTTGAACTCCAAATGTAGCGGTACCCCCGTGAGGGCTGCTGATTGACTCTATACCCCACTGGCTACCCCGACTCTGCAGATCCTCTTTTACCTCTAACACCTTGGGTTTCATTCTGCAATATGATGTTAGCAATGAGAAACTCACACAATGTCACTGAACCACTCAGAAAGTTTACTAAAGGAAATAATGGAACACAATGAACAGCATGAATAAACACAAGTCATAATTGACAATTGGTATCACTTAATTCAGATATACAAAACTTATAACCTTATATTCACTTTTGGGAGTATATGTGAACAGGTGTACAGAGGGATAAGTACTCAATATCTTTGAAACATATATTAAATACCTTCCCACTGAGGCCTCAACACACACCAAATTGTAGTATAATATTCTTCACATTCAAGAACACAGTGTAAAGTCTAACATATACTCAATGGCTCCCCCTAGGCTATAATTAGAGTTCAAAACTATAAGTAGAGCAGCAATGCAGGGTAAAAGAGGAAGATGGTGAAAGTTCTTTTAACTCCGGATATCTTCAGCTAACCTGATGTTTAAACTGCAGTATTTGTAATTCACAAAGACAAAGGAAAAGAAATGACTGTAGAATAAAAGATTTGCTGATGACGGCTTAACTGAAGAAATATCACCACTTGTAGATTCCTCTTTACGTGTGAGTGCAATACAGTACTGACCTTACAGCGCAGGGGAGAAAGACAATGCCCCAAAGTCCAGCTGTAAGATGCCTGTGAAGAAGTAGATTCACCTCCGTGGAACTACAAGTCTCACCAGCAGTCTTTAGAAAGAACTCACTCAGCAATACTGTACTCTCTACTGAAATGGGCAGGTGCCCTCTCACCACAATGGACTCGAATGGCTGTGAGGCTCTGTCCAGAATCCCCTCCTGGTGTCTCTGTCTGGTGCAGATGGCCTCGCTGCACCGCTCCGCAACTCCCGGTTGGCTGAAGTGCAGGGACTTCAAGTTTCTCTGATGTGCAGGCCGGTCCACTTGCTAGGATGGCAAGGCTGTGCTCCGAATTCCCTCAGAGGGGGGCAATTCGTCTCTCTGCTGTATAGGCCGCAGTCTCTCACTCCTGGTCAAACACAGACCTCCTGCTGGCAGGTGTTGAATGGCATCCAGAGAGGATGAAAACAGGCCACGCTGGTCCTTTTATTACTCCTCCCAGCAGGCAGTGCTGAGCGCTTGGCATTGTCTGTATTGTAGTTCAGGGCTGATCCAGCTAACAGAGTCACTTCCTCCTCCAAACTACATCTCCCACAATACTTTCCTGTATTCCTTCTCAGGAATAAGGAAAAATCCTAACAGAGCCCAACAGACACTAGAGGGAGCCAAACTCATTTGCAATAACATCAACTGTATTAACTATAGTAGCAAACCCTTGGCTACATGAGCATCTGTGGGACATCCTCAAACGGAAGGTGGAGGTGCGCAAGGTCTCCAACATCCACCAGCTCCGTGATGTCGTCATGGAGGAGGGGAAGAGGACTCCAGTGACAACCTGTGAAGCTCTGGTGAACTCCATGCCCGAGAGGGTTAAGGCAGTGCTGGAAAATAATGGTGGCCACACAAAATATTGACACTTTGGGCCCAATTTGGACATTATCACTTAGGGGTCTACTCACTTTTGTTGGCAGCGGTTTAGACATTAAAGGCTGTGTGCATGGGCGTCTGCAGAACTTTTTTCAGGGGAGGCATCAACCATGCTCCGCCCCTTTTTGTCAATGGGTTTGAGTGGGCGGTGACGGTGCCGTGTCGGCTGGATCTACATCTCTCTATCTCGCCCCAGTAGAATTAAAATGATTGCCCTCATGTGTAGGGCAAACATCATTTACCTACCTAGGTGACTTAACTTATGTGATGGCATATAGGTGCCTAGGTTGCGGGAGGCACATCATTGCGGTTGTGGAAGTGATCAGCCAGGAGTGTGTTAAAAGACCCCCCCCCCATATTGGCACTGATTGGTCTGATCGGGTCCGCCTGTCAGTTTTTCAGGCGGACTCGATCAGACTCTCAATTATCCTCTATGGAGTGGTAGATGTAAACAGACTTGTGTCTGTTTACACCCGCCTACATCCAATCTAATCTGCCAAAAACAAACAAAGGGGATCTGTTCCCCTCTGTCTGGGCGGAAGGGATTGGAGGGCAGTTGGGTGTAGTTGGATGTAGACACAAGTCTGTTTACACCTCACTACCCACAGAGCAGAGTGGGCTGTGGGGGATGGGATCAGCACACAGATCCCAAGCTGAGCAAGTAGATAGGAAGCAGATTCTGTCCTCGTGTAATCTTCTGTCCTGCCCCCATTTCTCTTTTTCCCTTGCACTCTGTCCCTATGTTCCCTTCTTTTCCTCATCTCTAGAGGGTCCCCATGGTGTACATATGTCTTATGCAAAGCAAAGCAGCAAGATTTACCTTTCATCCCTTCACTCCATGCTGATCCTGCTCCTGTGCTTGCTGACTCCTCCCCCTAGTCTCAGTGGACTCCTCCCCCTCATCTCTGGCCTCCAGTTCAGTGGCGATTGTTGACTCTTTGCTGGACTGGAGGCATTTCTGTGGGAATTGTTCAGTGGGGGGCTGGAGCCTGGAGAGAGAAAAGCGGTAGTTCAGCCCTTCACCAGGACTTGGAGAGAAGAGGGGCAGTAACAGCCTGGAGTGGGGAGAAAATGGAAGCTAGTGTGAGCTGGAGGCAGTGGTTTATGTTCACAGAATCACAGCGCCATGCTGCATGTCATGGAGAGCGCTGTGTGATCTGTGCGGAGCTGGGTAAAGGTGTGAGCGGGGCATCGGCTTTTCTTGAGGGACCCTATGACTTTAGTGCCCTCCCTCTACTGGTACTTTAAGGCAGCTGCCTTTCCTCCCCTATACTAGCGCCGGCTCTGCACCCGCCCAGGATCAGCCTGGCCCCTGAGTGTCCATGTGCGGACACCTTGCTCCAGGGGGGGGGCACTAGCCCCCCATTGCCCCTACCTGCGGGCGCCCATGGCTGTGTGTTGAGTTATTTTGAGGGGACAGCAAATTTACACTGTTATACAAGCTGTACACTCACTACTTTACATTGTAGACAAGTGTCATTTCTTCAGTGTTGTCACATGAAAAGAGAGAAGAAAAGATTTACACAAATGTCACTGAGGGGTGTACTTACTTTTGTCACATACTGTATACTGTATGTTGTATGTTGCGTGTTTCTGGCAGCCAAACTGTATACCATGTAGTGTACTTTGCGTGGTGCCAGCAGCCTGACTCTATACCACGTGTTGTATGTTGTGTGGTGCCGGAAGCCTGACTCTATACCGCGTGTTGTATGTTGTGTGGTGCCGGAAGCCTGACTCTATACCGCGTGTTGTATGTTGTGTGGTGCCGGAAGCCTGACTCTATACCGCGTGTTGTATGTTGTGTGGTGCCGGAAGCCTGACTCTATACCGCGTGTTGTATGTTGTGTGGTGCCAGCAGCCTGACTCTATACCACGTGTTGTATGTTGTGTGGTGCCGGAAGCCTGACTCTATACCGCGTGTTGTATGTTGTGTGGTGCCGGAAGCCTGACTCTATACCGCGTGTTGTATGTTGTGTGGTGCCGGAAGCCTGACTCTATACCGCGTGTTGTATGTTGCGCGGTGCCGGCAGCCTGACTCTATACCGCGTGTTGTATGTTGTGTGGTGCCGGAAGCCTGACTCTATACCGCGTGTTGTATGTTGTGTGGTGCCGGAAGCCTGACTCTATACCGCATGTTGTATGATGCGTGGTGCCGGCAGCCTGACTCTATACCGCGTGTTGTATGTTGCATGGTGCCGGCAGCCTGACTGTATACCGCGTGTTGTATGTTGCGTGGTGCCGGCAGCCTGACTCTATACCGCGTGTTGTATGTTGCGTGGTGCCGGCAGCCATGCTGTATACACTTTCTAGATTGCATAGTCCTGACACTGTGTTGTTTTTTACTTAGTACTTCATATCAAGACCAAAAAACAGGAAACGTGAACATGCTGGTCAGACGGCTCAGCCTGGATCTGTTCAAATGACTGAGGAAGGAAGTCTGAGCCGGGGGCTGTGACAGAACCATCCAGTTTGGGTACCTCTGTCAGTTTATAGCTTCCTCCATTCTGGACCCAGGAACCGGGTATTATAGCTGAGCGCCCAAGACTAGGTGACATTAGTGTAATGCACCCCCTAAGGAGAGCCGCAGGTGACCCCCACCCTGCACAGCCAGGCACACCGCATCTTCACAGCACCCTGCAGTCAAAGAGCTTTGTTTTATATTTTATTGAGGGAAATACATTGGATAGGGATTGGGGTATTATGGGATGCCCACTTGACTTTTCAGCAATAAGGGAATTTTCAGGGACACAACTAATTACAGTCCATATGTACACTTCACCTCTCCCTCCTGCACAACTCTTTATTGCAGAACTACAAATCCCAGGACCAGTTGACACATTAATCAGATTAATAGCAAAAGCCCCATTACAGGCAGGGACCACGGGCCCCTTGTGTAGCAAAGACTCGGTGCCCAGCTGTCCCTCTTTGGCTATTGATCTCAGCACCACCTCCTCATACACTGCCAGCCCACCTGGCTGCAGCTGCCACCCTCTCCAGTCCCCTGGCTGCAGCTGCCACCCTCTCCAGCCCCCCTGGCTGCAGCTGCCACCCTCTCCAGCCCCCCTGGCTGCAGCTGCCACCCTCTCCAGCCCCCCTGGCTGCAGCTGCCCCCTTCTCCAGCACCCCTGGCTGCAGCTGCCCCCCTCTCCAGCCCCCCTGGCTAAGCTTCCACAGTCCTCGCAGACTGACTCTTCATCCATTCCAGTCCTCTCAGCCCTCCTGGCTGTCTACCTACCTGGAGATTTGCCCGGCAGTGTTCTCCTGCTATCCTCCACTTTGCTCCCATGCCACTGGTCAGGACTCCTCTGTGTGTTGTGAAGAGGGTCCTTTCCGCACCCAAGCCCAGGCCCGAGGTTACACCCCCCCAGACTAGGAGGGTTACACTCAAGGGCCACTGACAGCCTAACCCTCCATCTCCAACTTTCACCCGAACTCCACAGCCCTAGCTGGGTTGACTTAGAGTATTTGAGGGGGCCTGCCCTCTGCCAACCCATCTGTTTGGGGTTGTCAGGGCCCCTCAGAATACTCCAGACAGCTCCTCCTTTCCTCCACTCCCATTCTTCTGGAAATTTCCAGCAAATTCCAGAAGTAGGGGGAGGTCTCAGAGATGCTGCCTGTGAGTCATCCAGCCCTTCCTGAGTCACCCACCCTGACCTAGATTAACAAAACCACACAGACTTGGCTGCCAGTCAAGCCTGACAATTTTCTTACACTAACAAAACCTATCCTAGATTGTAGCTTAGATGCAAACTCTTTATTGAACAGAAATACAGGTTTTTATACACTTGAAAAATAGGTCAGTCATCACATGATCAACAAAAGAAACAATAGGTGACTGGGAATTCACACTAGGCGATGGGGGGAAGGGTCCAGAGGTAGAGATAGTCAGCGTGGAACATATTCCAGAGGGTAGTATTGGGGGCATTAGTGGTAGGTTGACCAAAGCACAAAAACACAAGGTGAGTATAGTAACAAGTCCTAGTTGCAATCTCGGAACACCCAATACGAGGACAATATGCGACTGGTCTAAACTATGTGGCATGTTCACCAATGCCAGGAGCCTGGCGGACAAGATGGGTGAACTAGAGATACTGTTGTACAAGGAGGATTTGGATTTTGTGGGAATTTCAGAGACCTGGTTCAACAGCTCTCATGATTGGCTGGCATACATTCAAGGGTATACCCTATACCGCAAGGATAGAGCGGGTAAAAAAGGGGGAGGGGTATGCCTATATATCAAGAATAATGTACAAGTGAATCTGAGAGATGACATCACTAAGGGAGCTAGAGAGGAGGTGGAATCCTTATGGGTAGAGCTCCAAAGGGATGAAGCTAAGGGGAAAATAATACTGGGAGTATGCTATAGGCCCCCTAACCTGAGGGAGGAAGTGGAGACGGATCTCCTATCACAAATTGGATTAGCAGCAAGGATGGGAAGTGTTATCATAATGGGGGATTTTAATTATCCAGACATAGACTGGGCGGAGGGAACCGCGCATTCATTTAAGGCTCGCCAGTTCCTTAATGTCTTGCAGGACAATTTTATGGGTCAGATGGTAGACGCACCAACTAGAAATAAAACATTACTAGATCTACTGATTACCAACAATACAGACCGGATCACAGATGTGGAAATACGGGGCAATTTAGGGAACAGTGATCACAGGTCAAAATGATAATTCTCCCACTCTACAAGACTCTGGTCCGGCCGCACCTGGAGTATGCTGTCCAGTTCTGGGCACCAGTCCTCAGGAAGGATGTACTGGAAATGGAGCGAGTACAAAGAAGGGCAACAAAGCTAATAAAGGGTCTGGAGGATCTTAGTTATGAGGAAAGGTTGTGAGCTCTGAACGTATTCTCTCTGGAGAAGAGACGCTTGAGAGGGGATATGATTTCAATATATAAATACCGGACTGGTGACCCCACAATATATAAATACCGGACTGGTAACCCCACAATATATAAATACCGGACTGGTGACCCCACAATATATAAATACCGGACTGGTAACCCCACAATATATAAATACCGGACTGGTAACCCCACAATATATAAATACCGGACTGGTGACCCCACAATATATAAATACCGGACTGGTGACCCCACAATATATAAATACTGGACTGGTGACCCCACAATATATAAATACCGGACTGGTAACCCCACAATATATAAATACCGGACTGGTGACCCCACAATATATAAATACCGGACTGGTGACCCCACAATATATAAATACCGGACTGGTGACCCCACAATATATAAATACCGGACTGGTGACCCCACAATATATAAATACCGGACTGGTGACCCCACAATATACAAATACCGGACTGGTGACCCCACAATATATAAATACTGGACTGGTGACCCCACAATATACAAATACCGGACTGGTGACCCCACAATATACAAATACCGGACTGGTGACCCCACAATAGGGAGAAAACTTTTTCGCAGAAGAGAGTTTAATAAGACTCGTGGCCACTCATTACAATTAGAAGAAGAGAGGTTTAACCTTAAACTACGTAGAGGGTTCTTTACTGTAAGAGCGGCAAGGATGTGGAATTCCCTTCCACAGGCGGTGGTCTCAGCGGGGAGCATTGATAGCTTCAAGAAACTATTAGATAATCACCTGAATGACCACAACATACAGAGATATACAATGTAATACTGACATATAATCACACAACATACAGGGATATACAATGTAATACTGACATATAATCACACAACATACAGAGATATATAATGTAATATGACATATAATCACACAACATACAGAGATATATAATGTAATATGACATATAATCACACAACATACAGGATATATAATGTAATACTGACATATAATCACACAACATACAGAGATATATAATGTAATATGACATATAATCACACAACATACAGAGATATATAATGTAATATGACATATAATCACACAACATACAGAGATATATAATGTAATATGACATATAATCACACAACATACAGAGATATATAATGTAATATGACATATAATCACACACATAGGTTGGACTTGATGGACTTGTGTCTTTTTTCAACCTCACCTACTATGTAATTATGTAACTATGTAATATTACGCCTTTCCATCCACTCCAGAAGGAAAGCTTTATTGTACCCAACAAGGGCACACAATGTAGCATCCACTATCTGGCACACTGGTGGTGTGTGTGGACGGGTGTTTTAAAGGTGAGCAATGCAGATCTGACCAATCACCATCGTTTTCTGGCTGCCTCGGGAGAGTTTTGCTCAGTCATAAAGGAGCACCCCGATTCCAGGTACAGACAGGGTCTAGGAACAGAGAATAGTCTGTGTCCTGCTGGTGAGATTTCCATTAACTTCCTATTCCAGACACACAACAGGAAGTGAAAAAAAACCTTTTATAAGCTCCAGAGAAGACGCCCCCATTGGAGAGTTTCCCATCATCCCTTGCTTTATTGAAGACTATAAAAATGTTATCCCATCCCTGGTGACCATGACAAATCTCCGCAGTGGGGGCCCAGACATGAGATCTATACAGATGGACTCTCTTAGATTGTAAGCTCTCAGGATCAGGCCCTCTGATTCCTCCTGTATTGTATTGTACCTGTACTGTCTGCCTTCATGTTGTAAAGCACTGAGCAAACTGTTGGCACCATATAAATCCTGTATAATAATAATCTGGGCTAGTGAGGTGCTGCACAATGACAATGCTGTCGCCTTCCTTTTCCATTTCACCCCTCTTGTTGAATTAGCAGTTGACATATTTTTGGAACATGAAATTAAAGCAGTTATTAAACCCAATCAAACATTTATTATATTGCAGATTTACAAATCTTATATGTGACGGCTGTATTAGTATTCTTTTTTTAGGCTTTCGTCTGTTTTCATCTGGTGATCCTGCCAGTAAGTCTGCTGTTTTTCAACAGAACAAGCTCTCGAGCAGAATGTTTCCATTTACAGGGATGAGACTAACCATTCAGCACTGACAGGGGTACTTACAATGATCAGCTTTCATTCATTGATGTAAAATCTTTATCACAAAAGGAAAAAAAACTAACTATAACTGATTATAAAGTGTGAGTTGGAGTTCGGATTCAATTTGTTGGTGTATCTAAATCTGCTAGTCCATCTAACACTCCCCTCCCCCCAGACTAGCAATGCTACTGTTCAAAGGTGCCCCCTGTGCTCCTTCCTCCAGAATGGGGAGCGCTCTAATATAGGAGGTGTGTTACTGGCCAGATCACCAGGTGAAAAGAGAGGGGGAAAAGCCTATAAAAAGAAAACATCTAATGATTGGTAATAAAGGAGGTTTTTGGTTTTGGGTTTAATACTGCTTGAAGTTTAAGATAGAAAGTCCTAGAGAGGAGATGAGATGCCCGGAGAAAGGTTTTCTAACGTCTCTCTTTTCTTTTCTCCTTCCAGTATGTGGCCTTTGCCTCGCTGTTCTTCATTCTGGTCTCCATCACCACCTTCTGCCTGGAGACTCACGAGCGATTTAACCCCATCAAGAACAAAACGGAGATTGAAACCACCGGAAATGTGACCCAGGAGCGCCACTACAGGGAGACAGAGACAGAAGCCTTCCTGACCTACATCGAAGGGGTCTGCGTGGTCTGGTTTACATTCGAGTTTCTCATGAGGATTACTTTCTGCCCAAACAAGGTGGAATTTATCAAAAATACTTTAAACATCATTGACTTTGTAGCCATTCTGCCTTTCTACCTGGAGGTTGGACTTAGTGGCCTGTCTTCCAAAGCTGCTAAGGATGTCTTGGGCTTCTTAAGAGTTGTTCGATTTGTGCGAATTCTTCGAATTTTCAAGCTGACCAGGCATTTTGTAGGCTTGAGGGTCCTAGGACATACCCTCCGTGCTAGCACAAATGAGTTCTTGCTGCTTATCATATTTCTGGCATTGGGAGTGTTAATCTTTGCTACAATGATCTATTATGCTGAGAGAATAGGTGCTAATCCGAATGATCCTAGTGCCAGCGAACACACGCATTTCAAAAATATTCCTATTGGCTTCTGGTGGGCTGTCGTCACCATGACCACCCTTGGCTACGGAGACATGTATCCTCAGACGTGGTCAGGCATGCTCGTGGGAGCGCTGTGTGCTCTTGCTGGCGTGCTGACTATTGCCATGCCTGTACCCGTCATTGTGAACAATTTTGGAATGTATTATTCCTTAGCTATGGCTAAGCAGAAGCTACCAAAGAAAAAAAAGAAGCATATACCACGTCAACCCCATCCGGGATCCCCAAATTATTGTAAATCAGTTGTAAACTCTCCACATCACAGTACGCAGAGCGACACTTGCCCGCTCGCACAAGAAGAAATTTTAGAAATGAACAGAGCAGGTAGGAAACCGCTTAGAGGAATGTCCATTTGATCATCATCATCAATTCCTTGTAGTGAATTAAGATTCAATCTTCTTATCTAGAAATGCTGAAGGCATGAATCCATTGATGGTGCCGTCTCACACATTGCAGGTTATGTGTGAGAGGAACACAAGCTTTCTACGCTGAGTCAGTAGAAGTTGTAGGGTAGGTGACGCTTATTTTTTCCTAGCTGGAAGGAGATACGCTGGAAGGAGACTCTGAGACTGAGATTGGGAGTTCACCTCCTCAACTATCAGAAAGATGGAAATGTCCAACGCATGACCTCAGTAGAGTAATGATAATTGCAGGTAGATGTGTAGCTTCATGTACTAAAGCAGAACAAGCCGCTCACTAGGAGCGCAATCTAGCCGTATTCTAGCAATGGTACTCTTTAGCATGTAAGGGCATCTCGTAGACTATATTCTGAGCAGAAATAGTATTTTTCAAGTGCCGGAATGTTCTGGCAAAGGTCATGACCACAGTAGGAGGACTTTCCTAATATAAAGGAAGGTGATAGTGATGCAGCAGGAAGTTGTGCTCGCTGTGTGACAATCTGATCCATGCCAGCAATATGCCCAGGAACAGCCAGTCTTCAGGAGTATGCATTGTGTGTCATGGCTAGTGGCCATTTCTCCAGTTGTCTCAGTTTTATGAGATGTTTTCAGTGGGGCTGTGATCTGATCATTTCCCCGTGCTCTACCTCTACCTGTGGAATATTCGCCCAGGTATATATGGAGAACATATGGAAACCAATACAGTCATGATGGTGTATGCAGACAGATGTAGGCTGTAGCGGAGTGCGTGTATATAGACAGATATAGATGTACGCAGACCAGAGTGTCACTCGTAAAGTCAATTCTCTACAGTCGTTCACCAGCAAACCAGAATCAAAAAATGTGCAGGGAGTCAGCAGAATTCTTCTGTATAAATATCGAGACCTCTGGCAGCAAATTGCAATCAGTCATTGAGTTGTTCTCTCTTTTGTGTTTCCATATCATGCATGCTGACCCATAATGTGGGAACAACAAAGCCCGCCAGACTTTTCCTGCTAATGCTTCTCGCTCACTGTCGGGGACATTTCCAAATGCAGAATTTGTAAATTGGATATTAATGGAGATCAATATCTGACGCTCACACAGACCCTTCTGGGAACGTTTAGTGAAACTTTGTTTTTCCCATATCAGAAATTCATCCCGTCATGTAAAATTTGCGTCTATAATTTGTCATCTAGATAGAGTCACTTTACTCTAGGACAGAAAACCATTGTCAGCGCTATTGAATTATCTAAGCCGAGGATGAAAGGAAAACATCAGCTTAGATATGAAATAATAATCTTCCATATTCCCATCACACACCCTCCTGAAATCTAAAATATTGGGTGCTGAAGACTGGACCATGCAAAGTACAGGGAAAATATCTGGCAGCACACCATGGATCTTCAGAACAAGTCCAAGCGCTTTTTATGGAAGAACGTTGAGATCACAAAAAGAAGAGGACAACGTTTCGCATTCCTGGTGAATTAAGGAGTCTTGTGCAGCTCTGAAATGTTGCCCTCTTCTCTTTGTGATCGTTCTTGAATAAAAAGCGTTCGGACTTGATCTGAAAATCCATGGTGTGCTGCCAAATATTTACACTGTACTTAGATATTAGATGAGCACACAAAATACATCATGATGATAGAAGAAGTGCCACATGCCCAGTGCATGTTACTGATTCACATGACATTACTGGGCCATACCCAGTGGGGGCGCCCGCTGCACCATACCCGATGGGGGTGCCGACTGCATTGTACCCAATGGGGGCGCCCACTGCATCGTACCCAATGGGGGCACCCACTGCATCATACCCAATGGGGAGCGCCCGCTGCACCATACCCGATGGGGGTGCCGACTGCATCGTACCCAATGGGGGCGCCCACTGCATCATACCTGATGGGGGCACCCATTGCATCATATCCGATTGGGGCACCCACTGCACCATCCCCGATGTGGGTGCCCACTGCACCATACCCAATGGGGGGCACCCACTGCATCATACCCAATGCGCGCTGCACCATACCCAATGGGGGCGCCCCCTGCATCATACCTGATGGGGGTTCCCACTGCATCATACCCGATGGGGGCGCCCACTGCATCATACCCAATGGAGGGCGCCCACTGCATCATACCCGATGGGGGTGCCCACTACTTCATACCTGATATGGGTGCCCACTGCATCATGCCCAATGGGGGCACCCACTGCATCATGCCCGATGAGGGTGCCCACTGCATCATACCCGATGGGGGTGCCCACTGCATCATGCCCAATGGGGGCACCCACTGCAACATACCCGATGGGGGCACCCACTGCATCATACCTGCTATGGGTGCCCACTGCATCATATCCGATGGGGGCACCCACTGCATCATACCCGATGGGGGCGCCCACTGCATCATACCTGATATGGGTGCCCACTGCATCATGCCCAATGGGGGCACCCACTGCATCATACCTGATAGGGGCGCCCACTGCACCATACCCGATGGGGGCTCCCACTGCATCATACCTGATGGGGGCGCCCACTGTATCATGCCCGATGGGGGTGCCCACTGCATCATACCCTTTCAAAGAGCCCAATATACCATACCTGGTGGAGGTTTACCCACCATACTAAGTGCACCTCACTCTGTGGAAGTACTCTCTGCACCATACCAGGTGGGAGCTCCCACCATCATCTCTGCTCTGGAACATTACCTCACTTCAGGGATGATACTACCAGATGATACTACCACCCACTGCATCATACCCGATGGGGGCGCCCACTGCATCATACCTGATATGGGTGCCCACTGCATCATGCCCAATGGGGGCACCCACTGCATCATACCTGATGGGGGCGCCCACTGCACCATACCCGATGGGGCTCCCACTGCATCATACCTGATGGGGGCACCCATTGCATCATATCCGATGGGGGCACCCACTGCACCATCCCCGATGTGGGTGCCCACTGCACCATACCCAATGGGGGGCACCCACTGCATCATACCCAATGGGGAGCGCCCGCTGCACCATACCCAATGGGGGCGCCCACTGCATCATACCTGATGGGGGCGCCCACTGCATCATACCCGATGGGGGCGCCCACTGCATCATACCCAATGGAGGGCGCCCTCTACATCATACCCTATGGGGGGCGCCCGCTGCACCATACCCGATGGGGGCGCCCACTGCATCATACCTGATGGGGGCGCCCACTGCATCATACCCGATGGGGGGCGCCCACTGCATCATACCCAATGGAGGGCGCCCTCTACATCATACCCTATGGGGGGTGCCCGCTGCACCATACCCGATGGGGGCGCCCACTGCATCATACCTGATGGGGGTGCCCACTGCATCATGCCCGATGATGGTGCCCACTGCATCATACCTGATGGGGGTGCCAACTGCATCATACCTGATGGGGGTGCCCACTGCATCATGCCCAATGAGGGTGCCCACTGCATCATACCTGATGGGGGTGCCCACTGCATCATGCCCAATGGGGGCACCCACTGCATCATACCCGATGGGGGCGCCCACTGCAACATACCCGATGGGGGCACCCACTGCATCATACCTGATATGGGTGCCCACTGCATCATATCCGATGGGGGCACCCACTGCATCATACCCGATGGGGGCGCCCACTGCATCATACCTGATATGGGTGCCCACTGCATCATGCCCAATGGGGGCACCCACTGCATCATACCCGATGGGGGCGCCCACTGCACCATACCCGATGGGGGCTCCCACTGCATCATACCCGATGGGGGCGCCCACTGCATCATACCTGATATGGGTGCCCACTGCATCATGCCCAATGGGGGCACCCACTGCATCATACCCGATGGGGGCGCCCACTGCACCATACCCGATGGGGGCTCCCACTGCATCATACCTGATGGGGGCGCCCACTGCATCATACCTGATGGGGGTGCCCACTGCATCATGCCCGATGGGGGTGCCCACTGCATCATGCCCGATGGGGGTGCCCACTGCATCATACCCTTTCAAAGAGCCCAGTATACCAGACCTGGTGGAGGTTTACCCACCATACTAAGTGCACCTCACTCTGTGGAAGTACTCTCTGCACCATACCAGGTGGGAGCTCCCACCATCATCTCTGCTCTGGAACATTACCTCACTTCAGGGATGAAACTACCAGAATAGGACCACCCGGGTGTACTAATCTTCCCCTATGTACAAAGTGCTTGGAAAGTGGGACATTCCCGCAGGGATAGGGCTCTGCAGTAAACGTTTATACTATGTCACTTACATCTCTGACCTAACATTGCTGAATCTAGAATTATACAAAAATCAACATTTCCACTTCCTTTTTATTGTAATGGAATTCGTAAAAAAAAACTCAATAAGCAGCTGAGCTCCTCCACTAGAGTACTGGATCTGTCCTTGAGGGGGTCCAATAAACATAGGGTAACACAAGGGTGACACCCTGACACAACTGTGACCCCCAGACACAGTGACCTGCAGGCACAAGGTTGAACCCCTTAACAGTGAACCCCTAACATGTGTGATCCCCCAATATAAGTGAGCCTAATGCGCTGTACACACAAGCGGACTTTTCGACCGGACTGGTCCAACGGACCGAATCCGGCGGACAATCCGACCGTGTGTGGGCTTCATCGGACCTTCAGCGGACTGTTTCTGTTGAAAATCTGACGGAGTTTAGATTTGGAACATGTTTCAAATCTTTACGTCGGAACTCCGCCGGACCCAGTTCCTATCGAAAAATCCGCTCGTCTGTATGCTAGTCCGACAGACGAAAACCAACGCTAGGGCAACTATTGGCTACTGGCTATTATCTTCCTTATTCTAGTCCGGTCGTACGTCATCACGTATGAATCTGTCGGACTTTGGTGTGATCGCGTGTAGGCAAGTCCGTTCATTCGGAAGTCCGTCAAAAGTCCGTTGGAAAGACTGTTGGACCTTTGTTGCCTAAAAGTCTGCCCGTGTGTACAGGGCATAACAAACACAAACGTGACCCCCCCTGACACAACTGTGACCTTCAGACGGAGTGACCCCCTGACACAGGAAACACATTGAGCCTCTAACACAAGTGTGACCCCCTAACACATATGTGTGACCCCCCCCAACACAAATGTGACCCCCTAACACTCACCCATCAGCTGCATGACCTACATTACTGCCTGAAGTGATCATTCAATCTTCTATTTTATCATTTCATTGGTATTATTTCAGCATTTAGGATGAATGGTCCTGAATTGTTTTATGAAGTGAAGTGTTAGTAAATGTTAATGTCTAGTTCCTGAAAAATGCCTTAGTCATGTGACCTACCAAAACCTTTCCTCAGGTACACCTTTTAATCCCAATCTAGTGACACGGCCACTTGGCAACTATTACTGACTCCACATGGCAGGAACATGTATTTCAGAATATTTAAAGTGTTTTTTAACTCAGGCTGGAAACCCGGAAAATGTAAAATATTGGTAACACCCATTGATACTGGTGAGCATCCCTCCCTAGTGTGAAGACTAAAGGAGGCGTGTCTGTGATAATCAGGCAGTATGATGGCTGGGCAGTATGATGGTTGGGCAGTGTGATAACCGGGCAGTGTGATAACCGGGCAGTATGATGAATGGGCAGTATGATGAATGGGCAGTGTGATAACCGGGCAGTGTGATAACCAGGCAGTATGATGACCAGGCGGTATGAAGACCAGGCAGCATGATGGCCAGGCAGCGCAATAGCCAAGTAGCACGATGGCCAGCAGGTATGATGGCCAGGCAGCACGATGGCCAGGCAGCAGGATGGCCAGGCAGCACGATGGCCAGGAGGTATGATGGGCAGGCAGCACGATGGCCAGGTAGCACGATGGCCAGGAGGTATGATGACCAGGCAGCATGATGGCCAGGCAGTACGATGGCCAGGAGGTATGATGACCAGGCAGCACGATGGCCAGGCGGTATGATGCAGAACATGGAAGAGGAGCTGCTGCCATGGAAATAACAAGCAGTTATCATACCCAAAGCAACATGAGGGGACAGGAGTCACTGAGATAGGTTTCCCAGAGAGACATATGTGCTATACATTAAATGTGAAGCTAAAATTGGGCTTTATTAAATACAATCAACATTCCAGTCTTTAGGCACTGCAAACTAACTTATCTCCCAAGCCTACGATTCTATGGGGTTAGAGTTAGGGCTAGGTTAGGGTTCGGGTTAGTCTTAGGGCTAAGGTTATCTCTAAGGGTCTGAGAGTCACAATATCAGTGGAGTAAGTGAAAAAATAAATCACGCACTGCCATTGAAGACTTAGCTTGAGTTCCCAGGACTACTGAGGGTAGTTTCATGCCCTGTTTGTGCTGCTTTCCCTATTAAATTCAATAAGGCAGAAATGGCCCAACTTCTGTATTACCTTAGACAGTTTACCAGAGGGAACGAGCAGGCAGATTCCAGAGGGGGCCAGCTCCTGTATTACCCTATATAATCTACCAGAGGGAAGGAGCAGGCAGATTCCACAGGGGGCCAGCTCCTGTATTACCCTATACAATCTACCAGAAGGAAGGAGCAGGCAGATTACAAAGGGGGGTAACTCCTGTATTACCCTATATAATCTACCAGAGGGAAGGAGCAGGCAGATTCCAGAGGGGGCCAGCTCCTGTATTACCCTATATAATCTACCAGAGGGAAGGAGCAGGCAGATTCCAGAGGGGGCCAGCTCCTGTATTACCCTATACAATCTACCAGAAGGAAGGAGCAGGCAGATTACAAAGGGGGGTAACTCCTGTATTACCCTATATAATCTACCAGAGGGAAGGAGCAGGCAGATTCCAGAGGGGGCCAGCTCCTGTATTACCCTATATAATCTACCAGAGGGAAGGAGCAGGCAGATTCCAGAGGGGGCCAGCTCCTGTATTACCCTATACAATCTACCAGAGGGAAGGAGCAGGCAGATTCCAGAGGGGGCCAGCTCCTGTATTACTCTATACAATCTACCACAAGGAAGGAGCAGGCAGATTACAAAGGGGGGTAACTCCTGTATTACCCTATATAATCTACCAGAGGGAAGGAGCAGGCAGATTCCAGAGGGGGCCAGCTCCTGTATTACTCTATACAATCTACTAGAGGGAAGGAGCAGGCAGATTCCAGAGGGGGCCAGCTCTTGTATTACTCTATACAATCTACCAGAGGGAAGGAGCAGGCAGATTCCAGAGGGGACCAGCTCCTGTATTACTCTATACAATCTACCAGAGGGAAGGAGCAAGCAGATTCCAGAGGGGGCCAGCTCTTGTATTACTCTATACAATCTACCATAGGGAAGGAGCAGGCAGATTCCAGAGGGGGCCAGCTCTTGTATTACTTTATACAATCTACCAGAGGGAAGGAGCAGGCAGATTCCAGAGGGGCCAGCTCCTGTATTACTCTATACAATCTACCAGAGGGAAGGAGCAGGCAGATTCCAGAGGGGGCCAGCTCCTGTATTACTCTATACAATCTACCACAAGGAAGGAGCAGGCAGATTACAAAGGGGGGTAACTCCTGTATTACCCTATATAATCTACCAGAGGGAAGGAGCAGGCAGATTCCAGAGGGGGCCAGCTCCTGTATTACTCTATACAATCTACTAGAGGGAAGGAGCAGGCAGATTCCAGAGGGGGCCAGCTCTTGTATTACTCTATACAATCTACCAGAGGGAAGGAGCAGGCAGATTCCAGAGGGGACCAGCTCCTGTATTACTCTATACAATCTACCAGAGGGAAGGAGCAAGCAGATTCCAGAGGGGGCCAGCTCTTGTATTACTCTATACAATCTACCATAGGGAAGGAGCAGGCAGATTCCAGAGGGGGCCAGCTCTTGTATTACTTTATACAATCTACCAGAGGGAAGGAGCAGGCAGATTCCAGAGGGGCCAGCTCCTGTATTACTCTATACAATCTACCAGAGGGAAGGAGCAGGCAGATTCCAGAGGGGACCAGCTCCTGTATTACTCTATACAATCTACCAGAGGGAAGGAGCAGGCAGATTCCAGAGGGGGCCAGCTCTTGTATTACTCTATACAATCTACCAGAGGGAAGGAGCAGGCAGATTCCAGAGGGGGCCAGCTCTTGTATTACTTTATACAATCTACCAGAGGGAAGGAGCAGGCAGATTCCAGAGGGGCCAGCTCCTGTATTACTCTATACAATCTACCAGAGGGAAGGAGCAGGCAGATTCCAGAGGGGCCAGCTCCTGTATTACCCTATACTGTATACCCTATATCAGGAGGTTTGAGTTTGGATGAGGGCTCGGGGGGAGGAAGTTTGAGTTTGGATGAGGGTTTCGGGCTCGGAGGGGGGAAGTTTGGGTTTGGATGAGGGTTCGGGGGAGGAAGTTTGGGTTTGGATGAGGGTTCGGGGGAGGAAGTTTGGGCTTGGATGAGGGTTTGGGCTCGGGGGGGAGGAAGTTTGGGTTTGGATGAGGGTTCGGGGAGAGGAAGTTTGGGTTTGGGTGAGGATTCGGGTTCGAGGGGAGGAGGTTTGGATTAGGGTTTGGGTTCAGGGGGGAGGAGGTTTGGGCTTGAATGAGGGTTCGGGCTCGGGGGGGGGAATTTGGGCTTGGATGAGGGTTCGGGTTCGGGGGGAGGAAGTTTGGGTTTGGATGAGGATTCGGGTTCGGGGGGAGGAGGTTTGGGTTAGATTTCAGACTTGGGTTAGGGTGGGGGTTTGGGTTAGGGTGAAGGTTTTCCTAAAGTAATGACACTTAGGTCAGCAAACTGTAAATATGAAGAAAATTACATTTTTTTGGAAAAGTTGAGAGAGGCTTGTATTATAGTAAAGGTGGCAGGTTAAAAAAACGAGCTCCTAATAATAGATTACATGGGAGTTTTTCCTGGGTGGCATGTTAAGTAGGAGATGATCCAGATATGGGGGTTGAGCTCTGCTGTGTGGTTATATGGAGGGAAATCTGGGATCTTCCCTCCAGATATGTACATGTAAGATGTGGTGCAGGAGTAGTGAATTGGCTGTTTAGTGTGTGGTGGTAGATTGGTGAACTGGTTGTTTGGTGTGTGGTGGTAGATTGGTGAACTGGTTGTATGCTGTGTGGTGATAGATTGGTGAACTGGTTGTTTGGTGCGTGGTGGTAGATTGGTAACCTGGTTGTTTGGTGTGTGGTGGTAGATTGGTGAACTGGTTGTTTGGTGTATGGTGGTAGATTGGTGAATGGGTTGTATGCTGTGTGGTGGTAGATTGGTGAACTGGTTGTATGCTGTGTGGTGGTAGATTGGTGAACTGGTTGTTTGGTGTGTGGTGGTAAATTGGTGAACTGGTTGTATGCTGTGTGGTGGTAGATTGGTGAACTGGTTGTTTGGTGTGTGGTGGTAGATTGGTGAATGGGTTGTATGCTGTGTGGTGGTAGATTGGTGAACTGGTTGTATGCTGTCTGGTGGTAGATTGGTGAACTGGTTGTTTGGTGTGTGGTGGTAGATTGGTGAACTGGTTGTATGCTGTGTGGTGGTAGATTGGTGAATGGGTTGTATGCTGTGTGGTGGTAGATTGGTGAACTGGTTGTATGATGTGTGGTAGTAGATTGGTGAACTGGTTGTTTGGTGTGTGGTGGTAGATTGGTGAACTGGTTGTTTGGTGTGTGGTGGTAGATTGGTGAATGGGTTGTTTGGTGTGTGGTGGTAGATTGGTGAACTGGTTGTTTGGTGTGTGGTGGTAGATTGGTTAACAGGTTGTTTGGTGTGTGGTGGTAGATTGGTGAACTGGTTGTATGCTGTGTGGTGGTAGATTGGTGAATGGGTTGTATGCTGTGTGGTGGTAGATTGGTGAACTGGTTGTATGATGTGTGGTAGTAGATTGGTGAACTGGTTGTTTGGTGTGTGGTGGTAGATTGGTGAACTGGTTGTTTGGTGTGTGGTGGTAGATTGGTGAATGGGTTGTTTGGTGTGTGGTGGTAGATTGGTGAACTGGTTGTATGCTGTGTGGTGGTAGATTGGTGAACTGGTTGTATGCTGTGTGGTGGTAGATTGGTGAACAGGTCATATGCTGTGTGATGGTAGATTGGTGAACTGGTTGTTTGGTGTGTGGTGGTAGATTGGTGAACTGGTTGTATGATGTGTGGTAGTAGATTGGTGAATGGGTTGTTTGGTGTGTGGTGGTAGATTGGTGAACTGGTTGTATGATGTGTGGTGGTAGATTGGTGAATGGGTTGTTTGGTGTGTGGTGGTAGATTGGTGAACTGGTTGTATGATGTGTGGTGGTAGATTGGTGAACTGGTTGTTTTGTGTGTGGTGGTAGATTGGTGAATGGGTTGTTTGGTGTGTGGTGGTAGATTGGTGAACAGGTCATATGCTGTGTGGTGGTAGATTGGTGAACTGGTTGTATGATGTATGGTAGTAGATTGGTGAACTGGTTGTATGATGTGTGGTAGTAGATTGGTGAACTGGTTGTATGATGTGTGGTAGTAGATTGGTGAACTGGTTGTATGCTGTGTGGTGGTAGATTGGTGAACTGGTTGTTTGGTGTGCAGTGGTAGATTGGTGAACTGGTTGTATTGTGTGTGGTGCTAGATTGGTAAAATGGTTGTATGATGTATGGCGTAAGATTGGTGAACAGGTTGTGTAACGGGATGTGTGATTGGCCGAATGATCAGACAGAGGAAGATCTGTGTATACATTATGTAACTGTATGAAACAAGTGACATAGCTGGACAAGCCCCTACGAGCAATGTCCAATTAGGTCTGTTGGCAAGCTGGATTTGCTGCCGGCTCCTGCCAAGCTGGCCGGCTTCCTCTTGTGATTGGGTACATACATCCCTGTTTTTAAGATATTACGCTGTCATTTTGTGTCTCGCTTACTTTGGTTAGGGTCTCTCGTCACAGTACTCACAGTTTTCCGGCACAAGGCCCACCTTCTTATATGAAGAATGTGCACACAGAGTGCCGCGCCAACGATTACTAAAGAATGTCAATATAAACTCGACACACATCTCAACTTCACAATTCCATCATCACAATGCAGGAAACTTGGGTGCCACCAACCAGAGCGTCTGAGGTTCAGCCATCTTCCCAATGCTCTTTCATGAGTCCTCACACGGAGTATCTTCTCTGGCCTAGGCACAATAGGCTGACCACTCTCCAGGCTACAAGCCTACATGCTCTAGGTCAAGGGTAGTCAAATTCCATCCACCTTCTGCCCAGAGCACCACCCACACCAAAATGTAAAGGGCACCATACTCCACCCACTTACACCATCAGGGGAATGGTTTCTCTAAAAAGGGGTTTTACCCCGTACTTACAGGTCTGTAGGTGGCAGCACAGTACCCAATATAGACAGAGAGGAGAGTGACTAATACACATTGCAGCCTTACTGTCCTCTCTATACAGGCTTGTGGGGGTAGAAGTGGAAGTTACTCACTCAGTCCCTCTCTAAGTGAATCCATGAGGCTGCTGTACAGGCCAGGACTCGATTTCAGGGGTGTCTTCAGGCAAGCCTAGCTGAGGCTGGTAAAGAGTGTGAGTCTTCTAGTTGCTCCTTCTCTCTAACTCACTCTCTCCTGGCTATCCTTCTGCCCAGGGGCAGAGCCCCCCAGTATAAGGGTCTCCTCCAGGTGACTCGATCCTGGACTCTGCTCCTTGACTGCCAAGTTCCTGATTATTTAAGGGTTGTCCCACCACCCACTGGGCCTCGCCTCACCAGGGAATGGTGGGGACTCCATAAACAGTAAGTCTGCAAAGTCTGCTCCTCCACCCACTAGATTCTAGAACTATCCACAGGGTTCTAGAATACAGGGAGAGGTGGCAGAACCACGGCCCTTGGATCACTGCACAGTCACAACACAACTAATTAACCCCCCCCATCCCTTTCCTACAGAGGAGCCAACTAAATTGACCTCACCAAGCAACAAGGAGGGTCCTACACAGTATACAAATATCAGTGTACCAGTATACCAGTTCCAGTGTACCAGAACCAATATACAGTACAAGTATTAGTGCACCAGTATACCAGTTCCAGTGTACCAGAACCAATATACAAGTATTAGTGCACCAGTATACCAGTTCCAGTGTACCAGAACCAATATACAGTACAAGTATTAGTGTACCAGCACCAGTGTACCGGATCCAGTTTACAAGTATTAGTGTACCAGTACCAATACTGTATACCAATAGCAGTGTACCAGAACCAGTATCAGTTTACCAGTATGCCAGCACCAGTATACCATTTTAAGTGTACCGATACCAGAATACAAATATTAGTGTACCCGTATACCCATACCAGTATGCTGAGCTGTAATATCTCATCACAATCCTACTAGAACATTCCTGGAAATCCCCTCAACATCCACAATCTTCTCGGTTAAATGTATTCCAAAGAAAGGTTTGGGCCGCCATCATCGGTGATTACAGCAGAAACAGAGAGACGGAGGGAATATATACCTGTGTTGGGAAGAATACATAGAAGGTATATGGAGGATTGGTGGGTCCTGATTGGAAGTGTCAGGTCCACTTTTATTGGTCAGAAGTCACATCATCTTTGTTTTCCAATCATGAAGAGGATTTCAGCGCACAACATTTTCTATTCCTACACATGGAGGAGATTCAAATTTCTGAACACAGCAGAAAAAAAACATTGTGACCTGATTGGAGAAGACGGGAGGAATGAACACAATAGTACGTGTTAATGAATGTTTTCTTATCAGCAGACTGCGGCGCTTTTCACTATTTCCAGGTCTTCTAGTGTAGAATAATAAACGCTGCGAAATAGAAAGCTTTAATTATCACACAACAGGATAATCCAATCTTCGTAGTAGGAAAGTTGAAGTTTCTGAGACACGGCAGAAAAGATTGGTGAGTATTATAAAGTAATAAATGAAATGACTTATATCAGTGCAGGGAATACGTCCCCCCATTAGTATCATGTATGGGGGGGGTCTCTGTATTGTGCTCATTCATAAAGGAAATCATTTCCCCAGAACACGAGAGTTCACTAAAAATGGTGTCCCCTTCCTCACAAAACAGATTCATCATTTGGTAAAAAACATTTTTCTTTCTTTTCTCAGTATTCTAGACATTTTCTTTGCTCTTAAAAGTCAGTGAAAGATTGTATCCAAGACACAGCACAATTATTAACGTACACATTGGTATTAACCCTAACCCTAACCCATCTAACCCTAACCCTATCCCTAAGCCTAACCCTAATCCATCTAACCCTAACCCTATCCCTAAGCCTAACCCTAATCCATCTAACCCTAAGCCTATCCCTAAGCCTAACCCTAACCCATCTAACCCTATCCCTAAGCCTAACCCTAATCCATCTAACCCTAACCCTATCCCTAAGCCTAACCCTAATCCATCTAACCCTAAGCCTATCCCTAAGCCTAACCCTAACCCATCTAACCCTAACCCATCTAACCCTAACCCTATCCCTAAGCCTAACCCTAACCCATCTAACCCTAACCCATCTAACCCTAACCCTATCCCTAAGCCTAACCCTAATCCATCTAACCCTAAGCCTATCCCTAAGCCTAACCCTAACCCATTTAACCCTAACCCATCTAACCCTAACCCTAAGCCTATCCCTAAGCCTAACCCTAACCCATCTAACCCTAACCCATCTAACCCTAAGCCTATCCCTAAGCCTAACCCTAACCCATCTAACCCTAACCCATCTAACCCTAACCCATCTAACCCTAACCCTATCCCTAAGCCTAACCCTAATCCATCTAACCCTAACCCTATCCCTAATCCTAACCCTAATCCATCTAACCCTAACCCTATCCCTAAGCCTAACCCTAACCCATCTAACCCTAACCCTAACCCATCTAACCCTAACCCATCTAACCCTAACCCTAACCCTAACCCATCTAACCCTAACCCATCTAACCCTAAGCCTATCCCTAAGCCTAACCCTAACTCATCTAACCCTAACCCTAAGCCTATCCCTAAGCCTAACCCTAACCCATTTAACCCTAACCCATCTAACCCTAACCCTAAGCCTATCCCTAAGCCTAACCCTAACCCATCTAACCCTAACCCATCTAACCCTAAGCCTATCCCTAAGCCTAACCCTAACCCATCTAACCCTAACCCTAAGCCTATCCCTAAGCCTAACCCTAACCCATTTAACCCTAACCTATCTAACCCTAACCCAAAGCCTATCCCTAAGCCTAACCCTAACCCATCTAACCCTAAGCGTAACCCTAAGCCTATCCCTAAGCCTAACCCTAACCCATCTAACCCTAACCCATCTAACCCTAACCCTAACCCTATCCCATCTAACCCTAACCCTAACCCTAAGCCTAACCCTAACCCATCTAACCCTAACCCAGCTAACCCTAAGCGTAACCCTAAGCCTATCCCTAAGCCTAACCCTAACCCTAAGCCTATCCCTAAGCCTAACCCTAACCCATCTAACCTTAAAGCGGGGTTCCACCTAAATTTTGACCAATATCTGTATGTATTCTCTTCCTTGCCTAGATGCTGACATGCCGTTTAAAAAAATTTAAATCGCCGTAATTACCTTTTATTTTTCTATTCTTCTTTGCACTTCCTGGTTCTCCTCCCGTGGGAGTAGGCGTGTTTCTAGCCTCTCCCAGACTCCGCACAGACTCCTGGGAGCTAGTCTCAGGCTTCCCAGGATGCCACTGAGCATGTGCGGGAACGAGCGGTGAATGCTGGGAGCACAGCATTCACCACATCCAGGAAATACATGCTTGTGGGCTTCAAATGCCCACAATGAAGATGGAAACCGCCTGCAGTGAATAATATAAGTTATTCTTTCCGACGAAATCTGACACAGGCGGACATATTACACACAAAATGTGAGTATGTAATACTGAGAAGAAAAGTTTGTGAATGAACTCCAAAAAAAAAAAAAAACGATAGATAGGTGGACCCCCACTTTAAGCGTAATCCTAAGCCTATCCCTAAGCATATCCCTAACCCTACCCCTAAGCCTATCTCTAAGCCTAACCCTAACCCTAAGCCTAACCCTAAGCCTATCCCTAACCCTACCCCTAAGCCTATCTCTAAGCCTAACCCTAACCCTAAGCCTAACCCTATGCCTATCCCTAAGCCTATCCCTAACCCTAAGCCTAACCCTAAGCCTATCCCTAAGCCTATCCCTAACCATAAGCCTATCCCTAACCCTAAGCCTAACCCTATCTCTAACCCTAATCCTAACCCTAACCCTAAGCCTATCCCTAACCCTAAGCCTATCCCTAAGCCTAACCCTATGCCTATCCCTAAGCCTATCCCTAACCCTAAGCCTATCCCTAACCCTAAGCCTATCCCTAAGCCTATCCCTAACCATAAGCCTATCCCTAACCCTAAGCCTAACCCTATCTCTAACCCTAATCCTAACCCTAACCCTAAGCCTATCCCTAACCCTAAGCCTATCCCTAAGCCTAAGCCTATCCCTAAGCCTAACCCTAAGCCTATCCCTAAGCCTATCCCTAAGCCTATACCTAACCCTAAGCCTAACCCTAAGCTTATCCCTAAGCCTATCCCTAACCCTAAGCCTATCCCTAACCCTAGCCCATCTAATCCTAAGCCTATTCCCAACCCTAAGCCTATTCCTAGCCTTAAAGTGGAGTTCTGCCATTTTTTTGTTTTTGTTTTAAAGTC
This sequence comes from Aquarana catesbeiana, assembly GCF_042186555.1. Taxonomy (NCBI): domain Eukaryota; kingdom Metazoa; phylum Chordata; class Amphibia; order Anura; family Ranidae; genus Aquarana; species Aquarana catesbeiana. Next base: position 819,468 of record NC_133334.1, on the reverse strand, counting down.
AGCAGCTACAAATACTGCAGCTGCTGACTTTTAAAATATGGACACTTACCTGTCCAGGGCGCCCGCGATGTCGACACCCGAAGCTGGTCTATCCCTCGGCTGTCGCGTGCTGCCGCCGCCATCCTTGGTAAGGGAATCAGAAAGTGAAGCCTTGCGGCTTCCCTTCCTGGTTCCCTACTGCGCATGCGCGACTTGTTCTGCGCTATCCCACTGGTCCCTGTTGTTTTCTGGAACCCATGTGTCTCCCAGAATACAGCGGGGGGGACGGGAAGTGGCCTAGATACCCGCGGGTGGCTCTGGTATCTATGCCTAGGAGTGGGAGCAAAGTACCTGTATTAGACAGGTATCTCCCCCCCCCCCCCCCCGAAAGGTGGCAAATGTGACACCGGAGGGGGGCGAGGAACCAGAAAAGCAGAAGTTCCATTTTTGGGTGGAACTCCGCTTTAAGCTTAACCCTAAGCCATCTAATCCTAAGCCTGACCCTAACCCATCTAATCCTAAGCCTAAGCCTAACCCATCTAACCCTAAGCCTAACCCATCTAACCCTAAGCCTAACCCAACCCTAACCCTAACCCATGTAACCTTAAACCCAACCCTAAACCTAAGCCTTAGCCTAACCTTAACCCTAACATGTGTAGAATTTACTATTGCCAACTTTTACTACTCATACACATTAGTATTAAACCCAAAAAATAAAAGTGTTACATATGGCAGCTTTCTATTTCCAAAAACAAAAGTCAGTGTGAGAAATTGATTTTTGCCGAGCTGGGTGATGCTGGCAAGGCCACCCAAGGAAAAATCTCTGCTGATTCAGCAGTTATCAGCCAAAATTCAATCCACGTATGGCCAGCTTTATGCAGAAAATTAGCTCTGGCATTTTTTCTTGCAAAGCCAGCAGCTAGAAAAATATAATTAAAGTGGTTGTGAAGGCTCAAACTAGGGGGGCTAGTTATCAGTTCCAAACACAGGCAGTTGTATGTATTTGTATGTGCATCCTAAACATAAGTGTGTGCGTGTAGGTGTGTGTGTATACAGGTGTGTGTGTATACAGGTACGTTTATGTGCGTGTGTATGTGCGTGTGTATGTGCGTGTGTATACAGGTACGTGTATGTGCGTGTGTATGTGCGTGTGTATACAGGTACGTGTGGGTGTGTGCGTGTGTATGCAGGTACGTGTGTGTATGTGTGTATACAGGTACATGTGGGTGTGTGCGTGTGTATACAGGTACGTGTGTGTATGTGTGTATACAGGTACGTGTGGGTGTGTGCGTGTGTATACAGGTACGTGTGGGTGTGTATGTGTGTATACAGGTACGTGTGGGTGTGTGCGTGTGTATACAGGTACGTGTGGGTGTGTATGTGTGTATACAGGTACGTGTGGGTGTGTGCGTGTGTATACAGGTACCTGTGGGTGTGTATGTGTGTATACAGGTACGTGTGGGTGTGTGCGTGTGTATACAGGTACGTGTGGGTGTGTATACAGGTACGTGTGTGTGTGTGTGTATGTGTGTATACAGGTAGGTGTGGGTGTGTGCGTGTGTATACTGGTACGTGTGGGTGTGTGCGTGTGTATACAGGTACGTGTGGGTGTGTATACAGGTACGTGTGGGTGTGTGCGTGTGTATACAGGTACGTGTGGGTGTGTGCATGTGTATACAGGTACATGTGGGTGTGTGCGTGTGTATACAGGTACGTGTGGGTGTGTGCGTGTGTATACAGGTACGTGTGGGTGTGTGCATGTGTATACAGGTACGTGTGGGTGTGTGCGTGTGTATACAGGTACGTGTGGGTGTGTGCGTGTGTATACAGGTACGTGTGGGTGTGTGCGTGTGTATACAGGTACATGTGGGTGTGTGCATGTGTATACAGGTACGTGTGGGTGTGTGCGTGTGTATACAGGTACATGTGGATGTGTGCGTGTGTATACAGGTACATGTGGGTGTGTATGTGTGTATACAGGTATGTGTGGGTGTGTGCGTGCGTATACAGGTACGTGTGGGTGTGTGCGTGTGTATACAGGTACGTGTGGGTGTGTATGTGTGTATACAGGTACGTATGTGTGTGTGTATACAGGTAGGTGTGGGTGTGTGTGTGTGTATACTGGTATGTGTGGGTATGTGCGTGTGTATACAGGTACGTGTGGGTGTGTATGTGTGTATACAGGTACGTGTGGGTGTGTGCGTGTGTATACAGGTATGTGTGGGTGTGTGCGTGTGTATACAGGTACGTGTGGGTGTGTATGTGTGTATACAGGTACGTGTGGGTGTGTGCGTGTGTATACAGGTACGTGTGGGTATGTGCGTGTGTATACTGGTACGTGTGGGTGTGTGCGTGTGTATACAGGTACATGTGGGTGTGTGCGTGTGTATACTGGTACGTGTGGGTGTGTATGTGTGTATACAGGTACGTGTGTGTGTGTATACAGGTAGGTGTGGGTGTGTGCGTGTGTATACTGGTATGTGTGGGTGTGTGCGTGTGTATACAGGTACGTGTGGGTGTGTATGTGTGTATACAGGTACGTGTGGGTGTGTGCGTGTGTATACAGGTACGTGTGGGTGTGTGCGTGTGTATACAGGTACGTGTGGGTGTGTATGTGTGTATACAGGTACGTGTGGGTGTGTGCGTGTGTATACAGGTACGTGTGGGTGTGTGCGTGTGTATACTGGTACGTGTGGGTGTGTGCGTGTGTATACTGGTACGTGTGGGTGTGTGCGTGTGTATACAGGTACGTGTGGGTGTGTGCGTGTGTATACTGGTACGTGTGGGTGTGTGCGTGTGTATACAGGTATGTGTGGGTGTGTGCATGTGTATACTGGTACATGTGGGTGTGTGCGTGTGTATACTGGTACGTGTGGGTGTGTGCGTGTGTATACAGGTACGTGTGGGTGTGTGCGTGTGTATACTGGTACGTGTGGGTGTGTGCGTGTGTATACAGGTATGTGTGGGTGTGTGCGTGTGTATACTGGTACGTGTGGGTGTGTGCGTGTGTATACTGGTACGTGTGGGTGTGTGCGTGTCGGGAAGAAACAGGGGCTTTTTTAATTTATTTAAATCTTTTTTATTACTTTTTCATTTTAAGAGGGCTACTGTATGGCCTACATTATAGTGGACTAGATGTGACATCAATGGTCTATTAAGGTCCTGGCGGGTGCTGCTGGGTACTGAGCCTGTGAACCTAGAAGTGATCACAGCTGAGCGCTTACTGGTTCATTCATGATAAGGAGATCAGTGACCTCTGACTGCCCTTTATACTAACCTCCCTCCAGAGGTGGGCGCAGTGTGACAAACTCTAGAGGTCATCAGGCAGCTGTAACTTACTGCTACTACAAACAACAAAGCCAGCTATTACAATGTAAAACAAACTCACAGCTGACATTGTGGGCAGGAGCTCATTTTTGGCTTTCTACTACCATAATGTAATAGTTATGGAGACCAACATATCCAACAACCATTTATAAAACATTGGAAAAGCTTTGAGCAGCTTTGTTGAAGTCCTTAAACCATCCTTGAGAACTGATCTGGAGCACTAAATACAGGTCTTGATGGGAGTACAGGCTGTTGCTATTGCTGTGAATACAGGACTTGATGGGAGTAGAGACTTTTGCCGTTGCTGTGAATACAGGTCTTGATGACCGGGTCTGGTCTCCCATCCAGGGTCTGGCCCAAGATCCATCCTTTACTCCTGCCCAGTAATGACTCAAGGTCCACCCTCTCTTCTGTCCAGGGATGGCCCAAGGTCCACCCTTTACTCCTGTCCAGGGATGGCCCAAGGTCCATCCTTTACTCCTGTCCAGGGATGGCCCAAGGTTCATCCTTTACCCCTGTCCAGGGATAGCCCAAGGTCAATCCTTTACCCCTGCCCAAGGACAGCCCAAAGTCCACCCTTTACTCTTGTCCAGGGATGGCCCAAGGTCCATTCTTTATCCCTGTCCAGGAATGGCCCAAGGTCCACCCTTTACCCCTGTCTAGAGATGGCCCAAGGTCCATCCTTTACTCCTGTCCAGGGATAGCACAAGGTCCACATTTTACTCGTGTCCAGGAATGGCCCAAGGTCCATTCTTAACTCCTCTCCAGGAATGATTTAAGATCCACCCTTTACTCCTGTCCAGTGATGGTCCGAGGTCCATCCTTTACTCCTGTCCAGGGATGGCCTAAGTCCCGTCCTTTACTCCTGTCCGGAGTCTGGCCCAAGGTCCACCCTTTACTCCTGTCGAGGGTCTGGCCCAAGGTCCATCCTTTACTCCTGTCAAAGGTGTGACCCAAGGTCCATCCTTTACTCCTGTCCAGGGTCTGGCCCAAGGTCCACCCTTTACTCCTGTCAAGGGTGTGACCCAAGGTCCATCCTTTACTCCTGTCCAGGGTCTGGCCCAAGGTCCACCCTTTACTCCTGTCAAGGGTGTGACCCAAGGTCCATCCTTTACTCCTGTCGAGGGTCTGGCCCAAGGTCCATCCTTTACTCCTGTCAAAGGTGTGACCCAAGGTGCATCCTTTACTCCTGTCCAGGGTCTGGCTCAAGGTCCATCCTTTACTCCTGTCCAGAGTCTGGCCTAAGGTCCATCCTTTACTCCTGTCCAGGGATGGCTCAAAAGGGCCACCTTTTACTCTTGTGCAGGGATGGCCCAAAATGTTATCTGCAGATCTGAACTTTAATCTTGCATGTGCCAAAGCAGAACTAACCCCATTGATTCATGCCATGAATGATAACTGTCACAGTTGCTTGTGCTCTCAACCGAACTGTCATCCCCAACCCATCAAGATGGCAGCTTGCTCAACTTTAAAGGATTGGAAGGTTTAGTTCCACTTTAATTACACCTTATTGTACATGACTGTTATGTAATGTATAAATGCTGCTTGGTCCTTTAGAGTTCCTAACACCAAAGCTTAGCTAAGGTGGGGTACACACTATGAGAAAATCTGACGAACGATCGTCTGATTTTCCACAAAGATGAGTATCGTGATTTAATTGACAATGGTATTAACTTGTAAATTCTCTCAGGACAAAGGCAAACGTTCTTTCTTGAGTACGATTTTATGTTTGCTGCCTCCTTCTTCCAGGTCATTCTTTGTTTCTGATCATGCGTGTTTTTTCTAGTCGATTATTTCTGTACAATTACTGTCCACATTGAGCGAAAATTGGACGTTGTGTTCACGTTCGATAAAATTTTTCTCAATTGTACCTTCAATTTTCTTTGTCCAAACAGTCAGAATCGGCTGTCGAAAGCATTCTAGTATCGAACAGATAATCGTCTGATGGTACGGAATTCTTCTTCCGATCTTCTTATAGTGTGTACCCAACTAGTATACAGAAGGTTATTATATATCGAAGATATGATTACAATCTGTTACCTCTTTTTATTTTATCATCCTTCTACTCTTCCATCACTCTCGCTGACTACTTATAAAAGATCCAGTAATGAATAGTCTATGGGGGGAAGTAATAAAAGATCGGGGGGGGGGCAGTTGATTGAGTAAAGCATTGCCTGTTGCCACAACAACAACAAGGTTGTCTGGAAAGTGAATGAGGGGAAAATTTGGTTGCTCTGGTAACAATACAAGTAGTAGGTGACTGATACCAGGGCCAGTGATTGGGAAGGTAATCCTGATACCAGGGCCAGTGATTGGGAAGGTAATCCTGATACCAGGGCCAGTGATTGGGAAGGTAATCCTGATACCAGGGCCAGTGATTGGGAAGGTAATCCTGATACCAGGGCCAGTGATTGGGAAGGTAATCCTGATACCAGGGCCAGTGATTGGGAAGGTAATCCTGATACCAGGGCCAGTGATTGGGAAGGTAATCCTGATACCAGGGCCAGTGATTGGGAAGGTAATCATGGCAAAGAGCTGAAAGTCACAACCAGCTGCCACCTTAACAACTGAACTGGTTCCATGTCCACCAGTTGGGATGGTTGAGCCTGTCACCATGGCAACAGAAGACTTACTGAGATTGTTACAGTTTCAGTCATGGGAATGGAGATGCCCCCTGAACTGGATAGGCTCCAATAGAACAATACCCATGGTGACTTTTCCCATAATGCCGTCATCATGGAGACCATTCAACACAAGATTCATATCAGTCATTATAATGTATTTCCCGCCACCATTTCCATATTCTCTACAATACATGAAGCCTGTATATCGAGCTCATTGGTTTCATACATATCTCTCCATTCATGGATCTCTACAAAGTTACAAAGTCATGTTGAAGAAAAGTCCATCTCATTCACTTAATAGAAAAAAACAAAACAAATAGAAATCCTCCATATTAGAACTGCACGATTAATCGTTAAATCGCGATTCTTTTCCCCTCCTGAGCTTCAAAATAGCATTTCACGATTCTTCCAAACAAGTGCAGAGAGTTCTCACAGCTGAAAAAAAAAATCCCGGCAGCCTACCAAATTTTATCTCAACATCGCGGATAAGTCCCACCCCCTCGTCCTTCTCCTCTCCTTGATTATCGCGGATAAGTCCCACCCCCTCTTCTTTCTCCTCTCCTTGATTATCGCGGATAAGTCCCACCCCCTCGTCCTTCTCCTCTCCTTGATTATCGCGGATAAGTCCCACCCCCTCTTCTTTCTCCTCTCCTTGATTATCGCGGATAAGTCCCACCCCCTCGTCCTTCTCCTCTCCTTGATTATCACGGATAAGTCCCACCCCCTCGTCCTTCTCCTCTCCTTGATTATCGTGGATAAGTCCCACCCCCTCGTCCTTCTCCTCTCCTTGATTATCGCGGATAAGTCCCACCCCCTCGTCCTTCTCCTCTCCTTGATTATGGCGGATAAGTCCCACCCCCTCGTCTTTCTCCTCTCCTTGATTATCGCGGATAAGTCCCACCACCTCGTCCTTCTCCTCTCCTTGATTATCACGGATAAGTCCCACCCCCTCGTCCTTCTCCTCTCCTTGATTATCGCGGATAAGTCCCACCCCCTCGTCTTTCTCCTCTCCTTGATTATCGCGGATAAGTCCCACCCCCTCGTCCTTCTCCTCTCCTTGATTATCGCGGATAAGTCCCACCCCCTCGTCCTTCTCCTTTCCTTGATCATCGCGGATAAGTCCCACCCCCTTGTCCTTCTCTCCTTGATTATCACGGATAAGTCCCACCCCCTCGTCCTTCTCCTCTCCTTGATTATCGTGGATAAGTCCAACCCCCTCGTCCTTCTCCTCTCCTTGATTATCGCGGATAAGTCCCACCCCCTCGTCCTTCTCCTCTCCTTGATTATCACGGATAAGTCCCACCCCCTCATCCTTCTCCTCTCCTTGATTATCGCGGATAAGTCCCACCCCCTCGTCCTTCTCCTCTCCTTGATTATCGCGGATAAGTCCCACCCCCTCGTCCTTCTCCTCTCCTTGATTATCGCGGATAAGTCCCACCCCCTCGTCCTTCTCCTCTCCTTGATTATCGCGGATAAGTCCCACCCCCTCGTCCTTCTCCTCTCCTTGATTATCGCGGATAAGTCCCACCCCCTCGTCCTTCTCTCCTTGATTATCGCGGATAAGTCCCACCCCCTCGTCCTTCTCCTCTCCTTGATTATCGCGGATAAGTCCCACCCCCTCGTCCTTTTCCTCTCCTTGATTATCGCGGATAAGTCCCACCCCCTCGTCCTTCTCCTCTCCTTGATTATCGCGGATAAGTCCCACCCCCTCGTCCTTTTCCTCTCCTTGATTATCGCGGATAAGTCCCACCCCCTCGTCCTTCTCCTCTCCTTGATTATCGCGGATAAGTCCCACCCCCTCGTCCTTCTCCTCTCCTTGATTATTGTGGATAAGTCCCACCCCCTCGTCCTTCTCCTCTCCTTGATTATCGCGGATAAGTCCCACCCCCTCGTCCTTCTCCTCTCCTTGATTATCGCGGATAAGTCCCACCCCCTCGTCTTTCTCCTCTCCTTGATTATCGCGGCGTTTTATAGAGTTCACACCGCGAGAATCATGAGAGGATTGTGATCTCTATACACGATCACACGATCCTACACCCCCACTATGCCTCCAGAATACCTATTACCAAAGTCTCTCTATACAATTCGTAGAAACAGCCCCAAATGTTTTATATTGAAACCAGTTATTGGACATGCCGATCACTGTCTGGATCTGAGATTCGATCACAACCCGATCGTACCACTTTGTCCTCCACACTCCTCTCCTGTACATAGTGCTCACTGTCATATGCTCCACACTCCTCTCCTGTACATACCACCCACTGTCATATCCTCCACACTCCTCTCCTGTACATACCGCTCACTGTCATATCCTCCACACTCCTCTCCTGTACATACCGCCCACTGTCATATCCTCCACACTCCTCTCCTGTACATAGTGCTCACTGTCATATCCTCCACACTCCTCTCCTGTATATACCACCCACTGTCATATCCTCCACACTCCTCTCCTGTACATACCGCCCACTGTCATATCCTCCACACTCCTCTCCTGTACATACCGCCCACTGTCATATCCTCCACACTCCTCTCCTGTACATACCGCCCACTGTCATATCCTCCACACTCCTCTCCTGTATATACTGCCCACTGTCATATCCTCCACACTCCTCTCCTGTACATACCACCCACTGTCATATCCTCCACACTCCTCTCCTGTACATACCGCCCACTGTCATACCCTCCACACTCCTCTCCTGTACATAGTGCTCACTGTCATATCCTCCACACTCCTCTCCTGTACATACCACCCACTGTCATATGCTCCACACTCCTCTCCTGTACATACCACCCACTGTCATATCCTCCACACTCCTCTCCTGTACATACCGCCCACTGTCATATCCTCCACACTCCTCTCCTGTACATAGTGCTCACTGTCATATCCTCCACACTCCTCTCCTGTACATACCGCCCACTGTTATATCCTCCATACTCCTCTCCTGTACATACCGCCCACTGTCATATCCTCCACACTCCTCTCCTGTACATACCACTCACTGTCATATCCTCCACACTCCTCTCCTGTACATACCGCTCACTGTCATACCCTCCACACTCCTCTCCTGTACATACCACCCACTGTCATATCCTCCACACTCCTCTCCTGTACATACCGCCCACTGTCATACCCTCCACACTCCTCTCCTGTACATACTGCCCACTGTCATACCCTCCACACTCCTCTCCTGTACATACCACCCACTGTCATATCCTCCACACTCCTCTCCTGTACATACCGCCCACTGTCATACCCTCCACACTCCTCTCCTGTACATACTGCCCACTGTCATACCCTCCACACTCCTCTCCTGTACATACCGCTCACTGTCATATCCTCCACACTCCTCTCCTGTACATACCGCTCACTGTCATACCCTCCACACTCCTCTCCTGTACATACTGCCCACTGTCATATCCTCCACACTCCTCCCCTGTACATACCGCCCACTGTCATATCCTCCACACTCCTCTCCTGTACATACCACCCACTGTCATATCCTCCACACTCCTCTCCTGTACATACCGCCCACTGTCATATCCTCCACACTCCTCTCCTGTACATAGTGCTCACTGTCATATCCTCCACACTCCTCTCCTGTATATACCACCCACTGTCATATCCTCCACACTCCTCTCCTGTACATACCGCCCACTGTCATATCCTCCACACTCCTCTCCTGTACATACCACCCACTGTCATACCCTCCACACTCCTCTCCTGTACATACCGCTCACTGTCATATCCTCCACACTCCTCTCCTGTACATACCACCCACTGTCATATCCTCCACACTCCTCTCCTGTACATACCGCTCACTGTCATATCCTCCACACTCCTCTCCTGTACATACCACCCACTGTCATACCCTCCACACTCCTCTCCTGTACATACCGCTCACTGTCATACCCTCCACACTCCTCTCCTGTACATACCGCCCACTGTCATATCCTCCACACTCCTCTCCTGTACATACCGCCCACTGTCATATCCCCCACACTCCTCTCCTGTACATACCACCCACTGTCATATCCTCCACACTCCTCTCCTGTACATACCGCTCACTGTCATATCCTCCACACTCCTCTCCTGTACATACCGCCCACTGTCATATCCTCCACACTCCTCTCCTGTACATACCACCCACTGTCATATCCTCCACACTCCTCTCCTGTACATACCACCCACTGTCATATCCTCCACACTCCTCTCCTGTACATACCGCCCACTGTCATATCCTCCACACTCCTCTCCTGTACATACCGCCCACTGTCATATCCTCCACACTCCTCTCCTGTACATACCGCCCTCTGTCATATCCTCCACACTCCTCTCCTGTACATACCGCCCACTGTCATATCCTCCACACTCCTCTCCTGTACATACCACCCACTGTCATATCCTCCACACTCCTCTCCTGTACATACCGCTCCCTGTCATATCCTCCACACTCCTCTCCTGTACATACCACCCACTGTCATATCCTCCACACTCCTCTCCTTTACATACCGCCCACTGTCATACCCTCCACACTCCTCTCCTGTACATACTGTCCACTGTCATATCCTCTACACTCCTCTCCTGTACATACCACCCACTGTCATATCCTCCACACTCCTCTCCTGTACATACCACCCACTGTCATATCCTCCACACTCCTCTCCTGTACATACCACCCACTGTCATATCCTCCACACTCCTCTCCTGTACATACCACCCACTGTCATACCCTCCACACTCCTCTCCTGTACATACCGCTCACTGTCATACCCTCCACACTTCTCTCCTGTACATACCGCCCACTGTCATATCCTCCACACTCCTCTCCTGTACATACCGCCCACTGTCATACCCTCCACACTCCTCTCCTGTACATACTGCCCACTGTCATATCCTCCACACTCCTCTCCTGTACATACCGCCCACTGTCATATCCTCCACACTCCTCTCCTGTACATACCGCCCACTGTCATACCCTCCACACTCCTCTCCTGTACATACCGCTCACTGTCATATCCTCCACACTCCTCTCCTGTACATACCGCTCACTGTCATACCCTCCACACTCCTCTCCTGTACATACCACCCACTGTCATATCCTCCACACTCCTCTCCTGTACATACCGCCCACTGTCATATCCTCCACACTCCTCTCCTGTACATACCACCCACTGTCATATCCTCCACACTCCTCTCCTGTACATACCACCCACTGTCATACCCTCCACACTCCTCTCCTGTACATACCGCTCACTGTCATATCCTCCACACTCCTCTCCTGTACATACCTCCCACTGTCATATCCTCCACACTCCTCTCCTGTACATACCGCCCACTGTCATACCCTCCACACTCCTCTCCTGTACATACCACCCACTGTCATATCCTCCACACTCCTCTCCTGTACATACCGCTCACTGTCATACCCTCCACACTCCTCTCCTGTACATACCGCCCACTGTCATATCCTCCACACTCCTCTCCTGTACATACCGCCCACTGTCATATCCTCCACACTCCTCTCCTGTACATACCGCCCACTGTCATATCCTCCACACTCCTCTCGTATACATACCGCTCCCTGTCATATCCTCCACACTCCTCTCCTGTACATACCGCTCCCTGTCATATCCTCCACACTCCTCTCCTGTACATACCGCTCACTGTCATATCCTCCACACTCCTCTCCTGTACATACCGCCCACTGTCATATCCTCCACACTCCTCTCCTGTACATACTGCTCACTGTCATATCCTCCACACTCCTCTCCTGTACATACCACCCACTGTCATATCCTCCACACTCCTCTCCTGTACATACCGCCCACTGTCATACCCTCCACACTCCTCTCCTGTACATACCGCCCACTGTCATACCCTCCACACTTCTCTCCTGTACATACCGCCCACTGTCATATCCTCCACACTTCTCTCCTGTACATACCGCCCACTGTCATATCCTCCACACTCCTCTCCTGTACATACCACCCACTGTCATATCCTCCACACTCCTCTCCTGTACATATCACCCACTGTCCTATCCTCCACACTCCTCTCCTGTACATAGTGCTCACTGTCATATCCTCCACACTCCTCTCCTGTACATACCGCTCACTGTCATACCCTCCACACTCCTCTCCTGTACATACTGCCCACTGTCATATCCTCCACACTCCTCTCCTGTACATACTGCTCACTGTCATACCCTCCACACTCCTCTCCTGTACATACTGCCCACTGTCATACCTTCCACACTCCTCTCCTGTACATAGTGCTCACTGTCATACCTTCTACACTCCTCTCCTGAAAATACCGCCCTCACTTTAAAGGCTTATATGCAAGTTATTGCCATAAAAAGCCTTTGGGGACCCGGGTCCTGCCCCAGGGGACATGGATCAATGCATTTTTCAGGAGCAGTGATTTTAATGATGCTTAAAGTAAAACAATAAAAATGAAATATTCTTTTAAATATCGTGCCTGGGGGGTCCCCAGAGTCTGCCTGTAAAGTAGCGCATCTTTCTGATGTGTTTTACATTGCTGCAGCAAAATTTAATTTCTAAAGACAAAATTGCTGGCGGCTGTAATGTATTGCAATATAGATAAAAATCGTGGAAAGAATCAGCGCGGGTTCCCTCCCACCAGTCCATACCAAGCCCTTCGGGTCTGTTATAGATTTTAGGGGAACTCCACACCAAATTTTTTTTTAAATGGCGTGGGGTCCCCCACAAAATCCATGCCAGACCCTTATCCGAGCAAGCAGCCTGGCAGGCCAGGAAAGGGGGGAGCAAGCGCCCCCCCCCCCACTCCTGAACCATACCAGGCCACTTGCCCTCAACATGAGGAGGATGCTTTGGGGTGCCCACCAAAGCACCTTGTCCCCATGTTGAGGACAAGGTCCTCGTCCCCACAACCCTGGCCCGGTGGTTGTGGGGGTCTGCGGGCGGGGGCCTTATTGCAATTTGGAAGCCACCTTTAACAAGGGAGCCCCCAGATTCTGCCCCCCCCATGTGAATAGGTATTGGGTACATTGTACTCCTACCCATTCACCAAGAAAAGTGTCAAAAAGAAAAAACCACAATACACAGTTTTTGACAATTCTTTTATTAAAAAAGAAATAAAAAGTGTCCTGCGATGTGCATCCATCTTCAATCACAGCTCCGGCGGACCTGAAAAATAGAAAATAAATGTCCGTCTCCATAGGAGGGCTCCTGCCGGCTTCTGTCTTTTTGCTGTGACAGCTGTTATATAGGCAAGGGTGGGGCCATCGGCTGACATAACCGGATGACCCTTCCCCCCCTCTGACGGCACATGACGTCAGAAGGGTCAGGGTCACTCGGTTATATCACCTATATAACAGCTGTCACAGCGAAAAGACAGCAGTCGGCGGGACCCTCCGATGGAGGCGGACATTTTTTGGGTTTTTTTTTTCCATTTTTCTGGTCTGTTGGAGCCATGGTTGAAGATGGATGGACATCATAGGACACTTTTTTTCTTCTTTTTTAATAAAGGAATTGTCAAAAACTGCGTATTGTGGTTTTTATTTTTTGACACTTTTCTTAAGGAATGGGTAGGGGTACAATGTACCTGATACCCATTCACATAGGGGGGCCGGGATCTGGGGGCCCCCTTGCTAAGGGGGCTTCCAGATTCCGATAAGCCCCCTGCCTGCAAACCCCCACAACCACCGGGCCAGGGTTGTGGGGACGAGGCCCTTGTCCCCATCAACATGAAGACAAGGAGCTTTGGGAGGAACCCCAAAGCACCCTCCCCATGTTGAAGGCAAGCAGCCTAGTATGGTTCAGGAGGGGGGTGAGCGCTTGTTCCCCCAATCCTGGCCTGCCAGGTTGCTTGCTCGATAAGGGTCTGGTATGAATTTTGGGGGGGAATCCACGCTGTTTTGTTTTTTTTAATTTGGCATGGAGTTCCCCTTAAACTCTATACCAAACCCAAAGGGGCTGGTATGGACTGGGGGGGGACCCATACCGTTCTTAATTCTGTCATAGGGTTCCCCTTAACCACTTCAATTCACTGTATTATATACTCTGCACTGACTGCACTGTATATATATTCTACACTGACTGCATTGTGTATATATATATATATATATATATATATATATATATATATATATATATATATATACGCCCACCGGGTAAGCAGCCTGATACAGTGTGGGGCATGGACTTAGCCCCCTGAGCTAAAATTGGCTAAAGGCACCCTGCCTTTGGCCAATCATTGCTCTCATAGCAGAGCGCCCTGTGATTGGCCAAAGCATGCAGGTGCAGTGCATTATGGGGCGTTCCGCGGTGCTCAAATTAGCTGCGAACGTCCCATAAAGTTTGGTATTCGCCAAACGAGCGAACACCCGATGTTCGATCAGGCTCATCCCTATAAAGGGACTATATACAAGATTTTAGTAATAAGAACGATATCATTAGCAGTAATCAGCATGGATTCATGAAGAATCGTTCTTGCCAAACCAATCTATTAACCTTCTATGAGGAGGTGAGTTGCCATCTAGATAAAGGAAGGCCCGTAGACGTGGTGTATCTGGATTTTGCAAAAGCATTTGACACAGTTCCCCATAAACGTTTACTGTACAAAATAAGGTGCGTTGGCATGGACCATAGGGTGAGTACATGGATTGAAAACTGTCTACAAGGGCGAGTTCAGAGGGTGGTGATAAATGGGGAGTACTCAGAATGGTCAGGGGTGGGTAGTGGGGTTCCCCAGGGTTCTGTGCTGGGACCAATCCTATTTAATTTGTTCATAAACGATCTGGAGGATGGGATAAACAGTTCAATCTCTGTATTTGTGGACGATACTAAGCTAAGCAGGGCAATAACTTCTCCGCAGGATGTGGAAACCTTGCAAAAAGACCTGAACAAATGAATGGGGGAGGGGCAACTACATGGCAGATGAGGTTCAATGTAGAAAAATGTAAAATAATGCATTTGGGTGGTAAAAATCTGAATACAATCTATAGACTGGGGGGAGAACCTCTGGGGGGATCTAGGATGGAAAAGGACCTGGGGGTCCTAGTAGATGATAGGCTCAGCAATGGCATGCAATGCCAAGCTGCTGCTAATAAAGCAAACAGAATATTGGCATTAAAAAGGGGATCAACTCCAGAGATAAAACGATAATTCTCCCGCTCTACAAGACTCTGGTCCGGCCGCACCTGGAGTATGCTGTCCAGTTCTGGGCACCAGTCCTCAGGAAGGATGTACTGGAAATGGAGCAAGTACAAAGAAGGGCAACAAAGCTAATAAAGGGTCTGGAGGATCTTAGTTATGAGGAAAGGTTGTGAGCTCTGAACTTATTCTCTCTGGAGAAGAGACGCTTGAGAGGGGATATGATTTCATTGTATAAATACCGGACTGGTGACCCCACAATATATAAATACCGGACTGGTGACCCCACAATATACAAATACCGGACTGGTGACCCCACAATATATAAATACCGGACTGGTGACCCCACAATATACAAATACCGGACTGGTGACCCCACAATATATAAATACCGGACTGGTGACCCCACAATATACAAATACCGGACTGGTGACCCCACAATATATAAATACCGGACTGGTGACCCCACAATATACAAATACCGGACTGGTGACCCCACAATATACAAATACCGGACTGGTGACCCCACAATATATAAATACCGGACTGGTGACCCCACAATATATAAATACCGGACTGGTGACCCCACAATATACAAATACCGGACTGGTGACCCCACAATATACAAATACCGGACTGGTGACCCCACAATATACAAATACCGGACTGGTGACCCCACAATACATAAATACCGGACTGGTGACCCCACAATATATAAATACCGGACTGGTGACCCCACAATATACAAATACCAGACTGGTGACCCCACAATATACAAATACCGGACTGGTGACCCCACAATACATAAATACCGGACTGGTGACCCCACAATATATAAATACCGGACTGGTGACCCCACAATATACAAATACCAGACTGGTGACCCCACAATATATAAATACCGGACTGGTGACCCCACAATAGGGAGAAAACTTTTCCATGAAAGAGAATTTAAAAAGACTTGCGGCCGCTCACTAAGATTAGAGAAAAAGAGGTTTAACCTTAAACTACGTAGAGGATTCTTTACTGTAAGAGCGGCAAGGATGTGGAATTCCCTTCCACAGGCGGTGGTCTCAGCGGGGGGCATAGAGAATTTCAAGAAACTATTAGATAATCACCTGAATGACCACAACATACAGGGATATACAATGTAATACTGACATATAATCACATACATGGGTTGGACTTGATGGACTTGTGTTTTTTTCAACCATTTACCTACTATGTAACTATGTAATATTATGTAATTACAAAAGACAAGGGGCACACTTTACAACTGGAGGAAAAAATATTTAACCTTCACATACGGAAAGGCTTCTTCATAGTAAGAGCTGTGAAAATGTGGAATAGACTCCATCAAGAACTGGATCTGGCCAGCTCAGTAGATTGCTTTAAGAACGCTGAACGTATTTCTAAATGTACAAAATATAGCTGGATACTAACATTTCTAGGTAATGACACCAGGGGGAAGTGATCCAGGTAATATCCAATTTTTGATCCAGGGAACATCTGATTATTGATCCGGGGAATATCCATTGGCTTCCTGGCAGATCGGGAAGGAATTTTTCCCATGTTGAAGTAAATTTGGATGATTCTTGGTGTGGGGAGGTTCCTTCCTCTGGATATAGGATTGTGTATATGGAGGTTTTCTATTGATATTTTTCTTGTTTGAACTGGATGGACTGACTGACAATGTAACTACACACACAGCTAATCCAAGCATATTTGCCATGTTCTTCACAATCTCCACAGTTAATCCAGCTTTCCTTCAATGTTAGATGTAGATGTGTCTGAGTGTGGATTTCTTTGTCGCAGACCTTGGAACACTTCCTGCTGCCATATTGCGACTTTTCAGGTGCAGGAAAAATGCAACTTTGTGATGTAGAAAAAAATTAACTTTAATGTGAAAGTCAAATGAAAAATGATAAAGTGATAAGGTTTTGGAAGAATAACCCATTCTAACTCCATAATAGATGGTCAGTCTGGTCAGCAGAAAGTGGTCCATGGTCTGCATCAAGTGTGACTGAGTCAGTGCCAAATCCTAATTTCTGTACTGTAATGAACAGTCTTTCCAATGGAATTCTTATTATATGTTTGAAGATTCCAAACTGAATGGAGAGGTGGCCAAGGCTGCATTGGCAAACGAAGACTGTCCCCACATAGACCAGACTATAACGCCCGATGAGGGTCTGTCCTTCACCCAGTCTAGCACTCGGGAGAAAGGCGGACCCTACTTTCTCCTTTCACCCGAGGAATACCCGAGTCCGCCTGATGGAGGAGTAAGAAAGGGTAGGTAGACAAAGATTAAAGGCCAACTCCAACAGTACTGTGTCCATGAGAATAATAGGTACATTGTATTTACACATGATGTCTTCCACTAGACCAGGCAATGCTGCATTCCCCAATAGATGAGCCGCCATGTCTGCCATGGAATTAGACTGTTACCCTGCTATCAATGGAGGGGCAGCCTGCTCCCCACATACTGTCTACATGCAAAGAGCAGGCATTCATACACACCCATTAATGGCAGATGAAGGGGAAAAATCCACATATACACGCACATATTTATGAATTCACTCCAGCAGGACAGGAGGAGGCATATGGACAAACCACACACACTACAATTCACATTCTTATTATCAGTGTAAGCATTCCCAGTCTTTTTGGGACAAGTTTTTTGTCAGCACTTGTTAACCCATTAGATGTCTGTAAAGAACATTGTTATTGTTGTCATAATCTGATTCCATTGTCTGCCAATTTGTGCCCTCTGCATGTGTAAGCAAGAAAAAAACTGCATGCTGTAGGTGCAAGCAAGTGGGTGGTATCACTATGGCAACAGGAGGACCTCAGGCAGGTGGCCCGCTGCATGTGGAGCCTTAGATTGCAGCTGCCTTTCAACAGTTGCCCATGCAATGTCACAGTATTGCTTGCATAGAATATCTGGTGGTGTCATGCAAAATTGGAATACTCAAGAGAAAAAGCAAATGTTGAATGTTCCAGACATGTTGAGGGAGATAGTGCAGTGGAGATGAAAGAAGAGTCAAGCATGTTTATTATGAAGTGTTGATTTCCTTGTTGGGATTCTCAGTGTCCATAATGAGGAACAGCAGCAAATCTGTACTGTGTGCTATATTAAATATCCTCTGTGATTTTCATCTTGTAATCTCTCCATAGTTTGGCTCCGCTGGATATTGTTGCCAAGTGATACGACTCTCAGCATGTAACACTGCATGGGAATTCCGCTGAAATGGCTACACTGTTGACTTCATTCTTAGTCCATTCAACTTTTTGATCCACTGCTGTACTTTGCATTCCATCTTCCCAATGAAGGTTCCAAAAAATGTCATAGCTAAAATAACTGGGAATGTATTAGAGCGTCCTCCGGTGTCTGCATCCTGCACCTCGCCTTCTCTCTCTTCTCTATCCCATCCATTTGTAGCATGGATCAGTATCAGAGAATGGTCTAAAAAAAGCTTTTTAATCATTCTTAATTTCATATGCTCCACTACGTTACAGTAGCATCTTTTCCAGCATTGTGCTACTGATAACCACTAACCAAGTATGGAATAGTGACAAATGACCAGATGCGGGCATTACATTTTTCTGGTGGGCCATATGCTGCATGATCTCAGTATATAGGAAAAGGCTAGTATGATGCATTTCTAACATTGGATTTGACTGGCTGCTGACATTTTGGAGACAATTGAAGAAGCATTATTTCTCAGGATATTCTTTGAGCCATAGGAACCCTGCGAGAGTCTGCCCAAGCACAGTAGGATGAATTGATGCATGAGCACCTGGTAAAGTAGAAAGCAATATTAAGGTGCAATGAGGTTCTGCTGACTGCATGGAAATATTAACTTGGCTCCATTGGAGAAGATTTGGCTGCCTCTGCATGTGGCTCTCCTTTATTTCTTCTATCGTTATCAATTTTCATCAAACTGGAAGAGTGTTAAGTATTGATTGTATTCTTTACAGGCATGTTTTTGCAAAGAGCATCTTGTCATTGCTAAATATGCAAAGAGAGGCGGCCATGGTGCCCTGAGAGGATGTGCTGGAGACGTTACATTCACCCGGACCCAACCTCGCATAAGGACAAACATAACTCCGCCAAGCAGGTTATTAAAGGACTCTTCCTCGAGGTGTCGGGTGATGTTAACTGAGATTGATGCAGGCTTTTTCTACGGCTGAAATGTAAAACTGTAGAGGAATCTCTTATTTATTTAGCATGAATTGCATGATGTAAAAAAAAAAAAAGCTAAATTAAGAAAAATAGAATTGCAAAATTCTCTTGAGAAATCAAAAAATACATCTATTTTCTTTTAAATCTCTTTACTTTTACATACATTATGTAGCAAAATGTTAACATTTTAAACTGTAAAATGAATTGCTCTGGGTTGCTTTTTTGTATATGGACTGATGCTTGCACTCCAACTGGCACTGGTCACATTGACTAGGTCTTCATATTGTACATCATGAATCACAAGACAAGGACCTTTAGCTTGCTGTTTCCATTGGCATGCTCGTGAACAAGGAACCAGCATCTGACTTGACAACACCTGGCTTCTACTGACTGTCCATCTGAGGTTCTATTGTACTTATCAGTGTGTAGCTCAACATGAATATCCTTCAAAAGATTGTTCTAATTAAATAATCTATATGGATATCAAAACAACAAAATGTGTGAATTTAATGCCGGGACTTGATGCATAAAATCAGGAAACATTTCTGTCAAATGAGAACAAAGAACCGCATTGTATGCAATTTCATATGCCTGACGCAAAGATGCATGTGCAATGTTATGCAAAAACGATCGTGCATGAAATAAATTTTATATCATGGTTTTACTGCCTGCTCTTTATACAAATGTCCTAGGAATGCTTGTGGAACTTGGAATGTTAAAATGACAATGTAACACTCTCTTCATGAATGTTTTTTACAATGGATTTTGTAGAAATTTCAGAATATGTGTTACCAGGACAAACTAAGAATAAGCACATTGGAAATGTCCATTTCCTCTTGGACAATGTGAGTCCCAGGTAAAGCCTCGAAACCTATTCTGACCTCCAATGTTCTTCCCTCTCTACAGGTAAGACATTTATAATTACAACACTTATAAGTCATCACGTCCATTAAACTTCAAAATAAGGAAAGCGGGTTTTACATTGTAGAGGGGTAGGTTGTCCCACAGGCTGGCCCATTATATAATGTCATTTATCCAACTGTCCATCCAGAGCCTCTGGTTTATAGACCAGATACATCCTAAATATAGAACCATTTATCCAACTGTCCATCCAGAGCCTCTGGTTTATAGACCGGATACATCCTAAATATAGAACCATTTATCCAACTGTCCATCAAGAGTTTCTGGTTTATAGACCAGATACATCCTAAATATAGAACCATTTATCCAACTGTCCATCCAGAGCCTCTGGTTTATAGACCGGATACATCCTAAATATGGAGCCATTAATCCAACTGTCCATCCAGAGCCTCTGGTTTATAGGCCGGATAGATCCTAAATATAGAACCATTTATCCAACTGTCCATCCAGAGCCTCTGGTTTATAGACTGGATACATCCTAAATATGGAGCCATTAATCCAACTGTCCATCCAGAGCCTCTGGTTTATAGACCAGATAGATCCTAAATATAGAACCATTTATCCAACTGTCCATTCAGAGCCTCTGGTTTATAGACCAGATACATCCTAAATATAGAACCATTTATCCAACTGTCCTACCAGAACCTCTGGTTTATAGAGCGGATACATCCTAAATATAGAGCCATTTAGCCAACTGTCCATCCAGAGCCTCTCGTTTATAGACCGGATACATCCAAAATATAGAACCATCAATCCAACTGTCCATCCAGAGCCTCTGGTTTATAGACTGGATACATCATAAATATAGAGCCATTAATCCAACTGTCCTTCCAGAACCTCTGGTTTATAGACCGGATACATCCTAAATATAGAGCCATTTAGCCAACTGTCCATCCAGAGCCTCTGAAAATGCAGGCACAGGTAAGTAGCTGTTCTTCTGGTTTTCTGTCAATGATTCTTTGTCTCTCCCTTTTTTCTGTCCTTTCAGTGTATTCTACTATCAGCAGGCTGAGGCATAACCAGAATCTTAGAATCCTCTCTGTTTAAGTTGCTCGTGCACAGAAGCAATCTTCTTGTGTTCCTCTTGGATCCTACAATGTGTTGCATGGTTGAACTCTTTGGAAAACATCCATTTTGGGTTTGGTTGGAAGTGAAGTCTTCTATACATGGCTGTCCAGGCAATGGCTCTCAGGATGGTATCGGCATGTCCTGAGCTCCGGCAGAAGACAAAGCTCCAGCCTCGGAATCCATCTTTCCTGCCATTTATATAGTATAAGGTTCCTTCAGCCCTGGTGCAGAGGAAAGGGTGGAGGGTTCTGAGTGGTGGTCTGTAATGAAGGACCCCCTCCACTGATTGGTCACACACATACAGACTATACAAACCCATTCTCGAAATTGGTATCAATCAGCAGAAAGTTTTATTTCACAAGAATGTTTCTGATCAAAAGTGTGCTTGGGTTAAAGTGAATCCAAAAAATAAAAATGTCAAATATTCTCGCTCTTCTGTATTAGATGTGGAGGCTGCAGTTGTTTTCCCTTTATTTTATTTGGGGATCCTGTGAATAACACTCCCCTACTGTATCAGAAGGTATAAATTGGGATAAAATCTCAGGAACAAAGAATACGGAGGAGAGATGGGTTTGCTTTGAGGGCATATTAAATAAGGGCATTAGCCAATGTATCCCATTGGGCAATAAATTTAAAAGTCCTGGATGGCTTAACTCCAATGTAAAAATGCATATAAAAGCAAAGGAGAAGGCCTTCAAAAAATACAAAGTTGTAAAAAAATGTAAAATAATGCATTTGGGTGGTAAAAATCTGAATGCAATCTATAGACTGGGGGAGAACCTCTGGGGGGATCTAGGATGGAAAAGGACCTGGGGGTCCTAGTAGATGATAGGCTCAGCAATGACATGCAATGCCAAGCTGCTGCTAATAAAGCAAACAGAATATTGGCATTAAAAAGGGGATCAACTCCAGAGATAAAACGATAATTCTCCCACTCTACAAGACTCTGGTCCGGCCGCACCTGGAGTATGCTGTCCAGTTCTGGGCACCAGTCCTCAGGAAGGATGTACTGGAAATGGAGCGAGTACAAAGATGGGCAACAAAGCTAATAAAGGGTCTGGAGGATCTTAGTTATGAGGAAAGGTTGTGAGCTCTGAACTTATTCTCTCTGGAGAAGAGACGCTTGAGAGGGGATATGATTTCAATTTATAAATACCGGACTGGTGACCCCACAATATATAAATACCGGACTGGTGACCCCACAATATATAAATACCGGACTGGTGACCCCACAATATATAAATACCGGACTGGTGACCCCACAATATATAAATACCGGACTGGTGACCCCACAATATACAAATACCGGACTGGTGACCCCACAATATACAAATACCAGACTGGTGACCCCACAATAGGAAGAAAACTTTTTCGCAGAAGAGAGTTTAATAAGACTCGTGGCCACTCATTACAATTAGAAGAAAAGAGATTTAACCTTAAACTACGTAGAGGGTTCTTTACTGTAAGAGCGGCAAGGATGTGGAATTCTCTTCCACAGGCGGTGGTCTCAGCGGGGAGCATTGATAGCTTCAAGAAACTATTAGATAATCACCTGAATGACCACAACATACAGAGATATATAATGTAATATGACATATAATCACACAACATACAGGATATATAATGTAATATGACATATAATCACACAACATACAGGATATATAATGTAATATGACATATAATCACACAACATACAGAGATATATAATGTAATATGACATATAATCACACAACATACAGAGATATATAATGTAATATGACATATAATCACACAACATACAGGGATATATAATGTAATATGACATATAATCACACAACATACAGGATATATAATGTAATATGACATATAATCACACAACATACAGAGATATATAATGTAATATGACATATAATCACACAACATACAGAGATATATAATGTAATATGACATATAATCACACAACATACAGGATATATAATGTAATATGACATATAATCACACAACATACAGGATATATAATGTAATATGACATATAATCACACAACATACAGGGATATATAATGTAATATGACATATAATCACACAACATACAGAGATATATAATGTAATATGACATATAATCACACAACATACAGGATATATAATGTAATATGACATATAATCACACAACATACAGGATATATAATGTAATATGACATATAATCACACAACATACAGAGATATATAATGTAATATGACATATAATCACACAACATACAGAGATATATAATGTAATATGACATATAATCACACAACATACAGAGATATATAATGTAATATGACATATAATCACACAACATACAGAGATATATAATGTAATATGACATATAATCACACAACATACAGAGATATATAATGTAATATGACATATAATCACACAACATACAGGATATATAATGTAATATGACATATAATCACACAACATACAGAGATATATAATGTAATATGACATATAATCACACAACATACAGAGATATATAATGTAATATGACATATAATCACACAACATACAGAGATATATAATGTAATATGACATATAATCACACAACATACAGGATATATAATGTAATATGACATATAATCACACAACATACAGAGATATATAATGTAATATGACATATAATCACACAACATACAGAGATATATAATGTAATATGACATATAATCACACAACATACAGAGATATATAATGTAATATGACATATAATCACACAACATACAGAGATATATAATGTAATATGACATATAATCACACAACATACAGAGATATATAATGTAATATGACATATAATCACACAACATACAGAGATATATAATGTAATATGACATATAATCACACAACATACAGGGATATATAATGTAATATGACATATAATCACACAACATACAGAGATATATAATGTAATACTGACATATAATCACACAACATACAGAGATATATAATGTAATATGACATATAATCACACAACATACAGGATATATAATGTAATATGACATATAATCACACAATATATAGAGATATATAATGTAATATGACATATAATCACACAACATACAGAGATATATAATGTAATATGACATATAATCACACAACATACAGGGATATATAATGTAATATGACATATAATCACATAACATACAGAGATATATAATGTAATATGACATATAATCACACAACATACAGAGATATATAATGTAATATGACATATAATCACACAACATACAGGATATATAATGTAATATGACATATAATCACACAACATACAGGATATATAATGTAATATGACATATAATCACACAACATACAGAGATATATAATGTAATATGACATATAATCACACAACATACAGAGATATATAATGTAATATGACATATAATCACACAACATACAGGATATATAATGTAATATGACATATAATCACACAACATACAGAGATATATAATGTAATATGACATATAATCACACAACATACAGGATATATAATGTAATATGACATATAATCACACAACATACAGAGATATATAATGTAATATGACATATAATCACACAACATATAGAGATATATAATGTAATATGACATATAATCACACAACATACAGAGATATATAATGTAATATGACATATAATCACACAACATACAGAGATATATAATGTAATATGACATATAATCACACAACATACAGAGATATATAATGTAATATGACATATAATCACACAACATACAGAGATATATAATGTAATATGACATATAATCACACAACATACAGGGATATATAATGTAATATGACATATAATCACACAACATACAGGATATATAATGTAATATGACATATAATCACACAACATACAGGGATATATAATGTAATATGACATATAATCACACAACATACAGAGATATATAATGTAATATGACATATAATCACACAACATACAGAGATATATAATGTAATATGACATATAATCACACAACATACAGAGATATATAATGTAATATGACATATAATCACACAACATACAGAGATATATAATGTAATATGACATATAATCACACAACATACAGAGATATATAATGTAATACTGACATATAATCACACAACATACAGAGATATATAATGTAATACTGACATATAATCACACAACATACAGAGATATATAATGTAATATGACATATAATCACACAACATACAGAGATATATAATGTAATATGACATATAATCACACAATATATAGAGATATATAATGTAATATGACATATAATCACACAACATACAGAGATATATAATGTAATATGACATATAATCACACAACATACAGGATATATAATGTAATATGACATATAATCACACAACATACAGAGATATATAATGTAATATGACATATAATCACACAACATACAGAGATATATAATGTAATATGACATATAATCACACAACATACAGAGATATATAATGTAATATGACATATAATCACACAACATACAGAGATATATAATGTAATATGACATATAATCACACAACATACAGGATATATAATGTAATATGACATATAATCACACAACATACAGAGATATATAATGTAATATGACATATAATCACACAACATACAGAGATATATAATGTAATATGACATATAATCACACAACATACAGAGATATATAATGTAATATGACATATAATCACACAACATACAGGATATATAATGTAATATGACATATAATCACACAACATACAGGGATATATAATGTAATATGACATATAATCACACAACATACAGAGATATATAATGTAATATGACATATAATCACACAACATACAGA
The DNA here is from genome assembly GCF_042186555.1 of Aquarana catesbeiana. NCBI lineage: Eukaryota > Metazoa > Chordata > Amphibia > Anura > Ranidae > Aquarana > Aquarana catesbeiana. The sequence continues at coordinate 793,396 of NC_133334.1, read as the reverse complement.
GATATATAATGTAATATGACATATAATCACACAACATACAGAGATATATAATGTAATATGACATATAATCACACAACATACAGAGATATATAATGTAATATGACATATAATCACACAACATACAGGATATATAATGTAATATGACATATAATCACACAACATACAGAGATATATAATGTAATATGACATATAATCACACAACATACAGGATATATAATGTAATATGACATATAATCACACAACATACAGGGATATATAATGTAATATGACATATAATCACACAACATACAGAGATATATAATGTAATATGACATATAATCACACAACATACAGGATATATAATGTAATATGACATATAATCACACAACATACAGAGATATACAATGTAATATGACATATAATCACACAACATACAGGGATATATAATGTAATATGACATATAATCACACAACATACAGGATATATAATGTAATATGACATATAATCACACAACATACAGAGATATATAATGTAATATGACATATAATCACACAACATACAGAGATATATAATGTAATATGACATATAATCACACAACATACAGGATATATAATGTAATATGACATATAATCACACAACATACAGAGATATATAATGTAATATGACATATAATCACACAACATACAGAGATATATAATGTAATATGACATATAATCACACAACATACAGAGATATATAATGTAATATGACATATAATCACACAACATACAGAGATATATAATGTAATATGACATATAATCACACAACATACAGGATATATAATGTAATATGACATATAATCACACAACATACAGAGATATATAATGTAATATGACATATAATCACACAACATACAGAGATATATAATGTAATATGACATATAATCACACAACATACAGAGATATATAATGTAATATGACATATAATCACACAACATACAGAGATATATAATGTAATATGACATATAATCACACAACATACAGGATATATAATGTAATATGACATATAATCACACACATAGGTTGGACTTGATGGACTTGTGTCTTTTTTCGGCCTCACCTTCTATGTAACTATGGAGGACGCTGTACTTGTCACCAACGTTGGACTTCAAGCATGTCTTCCTCTTTATTTTCATCACATGGGGGGTGGGAGGGATTAGTAGTTTACAAAACATAGATAAGGTTGTTTTTTGCTTCCAGTTAATCTCACAGAAGAGGCAACAAGGAAAATTCATTTCTGGCAGGATCAACAGACATGTTCTGAAAAAAAAACAAAGCTAATGCAGCCACCTCATGCAAATAGATAAAGCCAGTCAGGTGATCAGCCAGGGACCACCGCCCACACAGTCAGGTGATCAGTCTGAGGCCACCGCCCACACAGTCAGGTGATCAGCCAGGGGCCACCGCCCACACAGTCAGGTGATCAGCCAGGGGCCACCGCCCACACAGTCAGGTGATCAGCCAGGGGCCACCGCCCACACAGTCAGGTGATCAGTCTGAGGCCACCGCCCACACAGTCAGGTGATCAGTCTGAGGCCATCGCCCACACAGTCAGGTGATCAGCCAGGGACCACCGCCCACACAGTCAGGTGATCAGCCAGGGGCCACCGCCCACACAGTCAGGTGATCAGTCTGAGGCCATCGCCCACACAGTCAGGTGATCAGCCAGGGGCCACTGTCCACACAGTCAGGTGATCAGCCAGGGGTCACCGCCCACACAGTCAGGTGATCAGCCAGAGACCACCGCCTACAATCAGGTGATCAGCCAGGGGCCACCGCCCACACAGTCAGGTGATCAGCCAGGGGCCACCGCCCACACAGTCAGGTGATCAGCCAGGGGCCACCACCCACACAGTCAGGTGATCAGCCAGGGGCCCATCGCCCACACAGTCAGGTGATCATCCTGGGGTCACCGCCCACACAGTCAGGTGATCATCCAGGGGTCACCGCCCACACAGTCAGGTGATCATCCAGAGGCCACCACCCACACAGTCAGGTGATCAGCCTGGGGCCACCGCCCACACAATCAGGTGATCATCCTGGGGTCACCGCCCACACAGTCAGGTGATCATCCAGGGGTCACCGCCCACACAGTCAGGTGATCATCCAGAGGCCACCACCCACACAGTCAGGTGATCAGCCTGGGGCCACCGCCCACACAATCAGGTGATCATCCTGGGGTCACCGCCCACACAGTCAGGTGATCATCCAGAGGCCACCACCCACACAGTCAGGTGATCAGCCTGGGGCCACCGCCCACACAATCAGGTGATCATCCTGGGGTCACCGCCCACACAGTCAGGTGATCATCCAGGGGTCACCGCCCACACAGTCAGGTGATCATCCAGGGGTCACCGCCCACACAGTCAGGTGATCATCCAGGGGTCACCGCCCACACAGTCAGGTGATCAGCCTGGGGCCACCGCCCACACAATCAGGTGATCAGCCAGGGGTCACCACCCACACAGTCAGGTTATCATCCAGGGGCCACCGTCCACACAGTCAGGGGATCAGCCAGGGGCCACAGTACACACAGCCAGGTGATCAGCCAGGGGTCACCGCCCACATAGTCAGGTAATCAGCCAGAGGCCACCACCCACACAGTCAGGTGATCAGCCAGGGGCCACCGCCCACACAATCAGGTGATCATCCTGGGGTCACCGCCCACACAGTCAGGTGATCATCCAGGGGTCACCGCCCACACAGTCAGGTGATCATCCAGGGGTCACCGCCCACACAGTCAGGTGATCAGCCTGGGGCCACCGCCCACACAATCAGGTGATCAGCCAGGGGTCACCACCCACACAGTCAGGTTATCATCCAGGGGCCACAGTACACACAGCCAGGTGATCAGCCTGGGGTCACCGCCCACATAGTCAGGTAATCAGCCAGGGACCACCACCCACACAGTCAGGTGATCAGCCAGAGGCCACCACCCACACAGTCAGCTGATCAGCCTGGGGCCACCGCCCACACAATCAGGTGATCAGCCAGGGGCCACCGCCCACACAGTCAGGTGATCAGCCAGGGGCCACCGCCCACACAGTCAGGTGATCAGTCTGAGGCCACCGCCGACACAGTCAGGTGATCAGCCAGGGGCCACCGCCCACACAGTCAGGTGATCAGTCTGAGGCCACCACCTACAATCAGGTGATCAGCCAGGGGCCACTGCCCACACAGTCAGGTGATCATCCAGGGGCCACTGCCCACACAGTCAGGTGATCAGCCAGAGGCCACCACCCACACAGTCAGGTGATCAGCCAGAGGCCACCACCCACACAGTCAGGTGATCAGCCAGGGGCCACTGCCCACACAGTCAGGTGATCAGCCAGGGGCCCATCGCCCACACAGTCAGGTGATCAGTCTGAGGCCACCACCCACACAGTCAGGTGATCAGCCAGGGGCCACACCTACAATCAGGTGATCAGCCAGGGGCCACCGTCCACACAGTCAGGTGATCAGCCAGGGACCACCGCCCACACAGTCAGGTGATCAGCCAGGGGCCACTGTCCACACAGTCAGGTAATCAGCCAGAGGCCACCACCCACACAGTCAGGTGATCAGCCTGGGGCCACCGTCCACACAGTCAGGTGATCAGCCAGGGACCACCACCCACACAGTCAGGTAATCAGCCAGAGGCCACCACCCACACAGTCAGCTGATCAGCCTGGGGCCACCGCCCACACAGTCAGGTGATCAGCCAGGGGCCACCGCCCACACAGTCAGGTGATCAGCCAGGGGCCACCGCCCACACAGTCAGGTGATCAGTCTGAGGCCACCGCCCACACAGTCAGGTGATCAGCCAGGGGCCACCGCCCACACAGTCAGGTGATCAGCCAGGGGCCACCGCCCACACAGTCAGGTGATCAGCCAGGGGCCACCGCCCACACAGTCAGGTGATCAGTCTGAGGCCACCGCCCACACAGTCAGGTGATCAGCCAGGGTCCACCGCCCACACAGTCAGGTGATCAGTCTGAGGCCACCACCCACACAGTCAGGTGATCAGCCAGGGGCCACCGCCCACACAGTCAGGTGATCAGCCAGGGGCCACCGCCCACACAGTCAGGTGATCAGCCAGGGGCCACCGCCCACACAATCAGGTGATCATCCTGGGGTCACCGCCCACACAGTCAGGTGATCATCCAGAGGCCACCACCCACACAGTCAGGTGATCATCCAGGGGTCACTGCCCACACAGTCAGGTGATCATCCAGAGGCCACCACCCACACAGTCAGGTGATCAGCCTGGGGCCACCGCCCACACAATCAGGTGATCAGCCAGGGGTCACCGCCCACACAGTCAGGTGATCAGCCAGGGGCCACCACCCACAGTCAGGTGATCAGCCAGGGGCCACACCTACAATCAGGTGATCATCCAGGGGTCACCGCCCACACAGTCAGGTGATCATCCAGAGGCCACCACCCACACAGTCAGGTGATCAGTCTGAGGCCACCGCCGACACAGTCAGGTGATCAGCCAGGGGCCACCGCCCACACAGTCAGGTGATCAGTCTGAGGCCACCACCTACAATCAGGTGATCAGCCAGGGGCCACTGCCCACACAGTCAGGTGATCATCCAGGGGCCACTGCCCACACAGTCAGGTGATCAGCCAGAGGCCACCACCCACACAGTCAGGTGATCAGCCAGGGGCCAACACCCACACAGTCAGGTGATCAGCCAGGGGCCCATCGCCCACACAGTCAGGTGATCAGTCTGAGGCCACCACCCACACAGTCAGGTGATCAGCCAGGGGCCACACCTACAATCAGGTGATCAGCCAGGGGCCACCGTCCACACAGTCAGGTGATCAGCCAGGGACCACCGCCCACACAGTCAGGTGATCAGCCAGGGGCCACTGTCCACACAGTCAGGTAATCAGCCAGAGGCCACCACCCACACAGTCAGGTGATCAGCCTGGGGCCACCGTCCACACAGTCAGGTGATCAGCCAGGGACCACCACCCACACAGTCAGGTAATCAGCCAGAGGCCACCACCCACACAGTCAGCTGATCAGCCTGGGGCCACCGCCCACACAGTCAGGTGATCAGCCAGGGGCCACCGCCCACACAGTCAGGTGATCAGCCAGGGGCCACCGCCCACACAGTCAGGTGATCAGTCTGAGGCCACCGCCCACACAGTCAGGTGATCAGCCAGGGGCCACCGCCCACACAGTCAGGTGATCAGCCAGGGGCCACCGCCCACACAGTCAGGTGATCAGCCAGGGGCCACCGCCCACACAGTCAGGTGATCAGTCTGAGGCCACCGCCCACACAGTCAGGTGATCAGTCTGAGGCCACCACCCACACAGTCAGGTGATCAGCCAGGGGCCACCGCCCACACAGTCAGGTGATCAGCCAGGGGCCACCGCCCACACAGTCAGGTGATCAGCCAGGGGCCACCGCCCACACAATCAGGTGATCATCCTGGGGTCACCGCCCACACAGTCAGGTGATCATCCAGAGGCCACCACCCACACAGTCAGGTGATCATCCAGGGGTCACTGCCCACACAGTCAGGTGATCATCCAGAGGCCACCACCCACACAGTCAGGTGATCAGCCTGGGGCCACCGCCCACACAATCAGGTGATCAGCCAGGGGTCACCGCCCACACAGTCAGGTGATCAGCCAGGGGCCACCACCCACAGTCAGGTGATCAGCCAGGGGCCACACCTACAATCAGGTGATCATCCAGGGGTCACCGCCCACACAGTCAGGTGATCATCCAGAGGCCACCACCCACACAGTCAGGTGATCAGCCAGGGGCCACACCTACAATCAGGTGATCAGCCAGGGGCCACCGTCCACACAGTCAGGTGATCAGCCAGGGACCACCGCCCACACAGTCAGGTGATCAGCCAGGGGCCACTGTCCACACAGTCAGGTAATCAGCCAGAGGCCACCACCCACACAGTCAGGTGATCAGCCTGGGGCCACCGTCCACACAGTCAGGTGATCAGCCAGGGACCACCACCCACACAGTCAGGTAATCAGCCAGAGGCCACCACCCACACAGTCAGCTGATCAGCCTGGGGCCACCGCCCACACAGTCAGGTGATCAGCCAGGGGCCACCGCCCACACAGTCAGGTGATCAGCCAGGGGCCACCGCCCACACAGTCAGGTGATCAGCCAGGGGCCACCGCCCACACAGTCAGGTGATCAGCCAGGGGCCACCGCCCACACAATCAGGTGATCATCCTGGGGTCACCGCCCACACAGTCAGGTGATCATCCAGAGGCCACCACCCACACAGTCAGGTGATCATCCAGGGGTCACTGCCCACACAGTCAGGTGATCATCCAGAGGCCACCACCCACACAGTCAGGTGATCAGCCTGGGGCCACCGCCCACACAATCAGGTGATCAGCCAGGGGTCACCGCCCACACAGTCAGGTGATCAGCCAGGGGCCACCACCCACAGTCAGGTGATCAGCCAGGGGCCACACCTACAATCAGGTGATCATCCAGGGGTCACCGCCCACACAGTCAGGTGATCATCCAGAGGCCACCACCCACACAGTCAGGTGATCAGCCAGGGGCCACACCTACAATCAGGTGATCAGCCAGGGGCCACCGTCCACACAGTCAGGTGATCAGCCAGGGACCACCGCCCACACAGTCAGGTGATCAGCCAGGGGCCACTGTCCACACAGTCAGGTAATCAGCCAGAGGCCACCACCCACACAGTCAGGTGATCAGCCTGGGGCCACCGTCCACACAGTCAGGTGATCAGCCAGGGACCACCACCCACACAGTCAGGTAATCAGCCAGAGGCCACCACCCACACAGTCAGCTGATCAGCCTGGGGCCACCGCCCACACAGTCAGGTGATCAGCCAGGGGCCACCGCCCACACAGTCAGGTGATCAGCCAGGGGCCACCGCCCACACAGTCAGGTGATCAGCCAGGGGCCACCGCCCACACAGTCAGGTGATCAGCCAGGGGCCACCGCCCACACAGTCAGGTGATCAGTCTGAGGCCACCGCCCACACAGTCAGGTGATCAGCCAGGGTCCACCGCCCACACAGTCAGGTGATCAGCCAGGGGCCACCGCCCACACAGTCAGGTGATCAGCCAGGGGCCACCGCCCACACAGTCAGGTGAACAGCCAGGGACCACCGCCCACACAGTCAGGTGATCAGCCAGGGGCCACCGCCCACACAATCAGGTGATCAGCCAGGGACCCCCATCGCCACACTGTCAGGTGATCAGCCAGGGGCCACCGCCCACACAATCAGGTGATCAGCCAGGGACCCCCATCGCCACACTGTCAGGTGATTACACGCACTATAGGCATGATTCTACACCCAAAGTTCAACTTTCCTAACAGGGACTGTAGCTGTCACAGTTGAATTTTGCGCCTGCCCACCACCACGCAGATCTCTGCCCGCAGAGCAAGCAACTTGTCATCCGGCAACCGACATTCCATTGCCAGGGAACATATAACTATACCCAGAAAGCTAAGCTCGACCACTGGGCCGACAGTCTTGTCAGGCACTAGTGGTATACCAAGGGTTGAGTGGCCAGCAAGATACTGGTATACCTCTAGGTTGAGTGGCCAGCAAGATACCACACAACCTAGAGGGAAGGAGGGCCCACGCATAAAAAAATCGTCAAGATAATGGATGATGGAATTGATACCCGACACATCCCGCACCACCCATTCCACAAATTAACTGAAGATCTCAAACAGGGAGCATGAGATCGAACAGCCCATAGGCAGACATTGGTCCACATAAAAGGCATCCTGCCACTGACACCCCAGGAGGTGAAAACTCTGCGGATGGACCGGCAGCAGCTGAAAGGCTGCCTCCTCATCGGCTTTGGCCACGAGCGCACCCTGTCCGTAATGCCGGACCCAGAACACCCTCAGATCAATCGAAATGCCGCATCAAGCCGACCAGCCACCGTAGGGACATCAGTCGCAGAGGCGCTAACCCCGGATCTGAAAGTGCCCGTCCTAGCACCAGGGGCATGCCATGCTCCAGCTCCCGCAGCACCCATCGGTCTCCGGGCCTTCTTGCCAGCAGTTTTCCCCGCCGTCTGGGGGGGAATGTGCCTGGCTCTGCTCCCTGACCTGAGGACCCGCCCATGTAGTGGAAGATGGCCGCCGGCTGCTCCTGACGACTGGCCGGCGCCCAACGGATGATCGCTCCCACTCCGGGCCGCCTCCCTGGCCGGAACATCACCAGGAGAGGTGGCCGCATGCTCCTGTCTCCCGCGCCATGTAGACAGGACCGGGGGAAGTCGCATCATCGAGCTCCGCCTCCATAGTGGATTCCTCCCAGCGCTGGCACCGGTTGGCTGAGTGGATAGCCGAGCTGGTGATGCTGGAGGGTCCCTTGCGAGGGGGCTCCCATGTTCTCGCTGAGCTCGGGCGGTGGAAGGGGGGGAAGCACTTCCTGTGCGGAATCTTTTCGATTCCCATCTACCTATCCTCCGCACAGCTGCCTCATCCAACCCACATCTGGCAGCTTCAGTAGCCGCACCAATGCGGAAGGAGTGTGAAGCGTAAGCCATCCCATCCAGACCCATCCTCGTCAAACATTTTCGAAACACTGCCACAAATTGAAATTTAGATAAGTAAGACCCATCCTCATGACACAAGAATGGCCCTCCACCCATCGGTCTAACCCTCACAAAATCCTCGACCGCTCTTACCAGGCATACCGTGGATCCTGGCAAAGCGAACAACCATACGTCCACACCTTTTCCCGTCTGATCCGTTTTTGACCGCCACAGTCGTAAACACATTTTATCCCTGTATGCCAGTACATCGTGTACCAAAATACCACCCGCATCCCGCCGTTCCGGGCTAACCAATTCTCCAATCCTGAAAGCCCCAAAAAACGCCAACGAAAAAACTGCCGCAAACAGCAAGCACTCATAACTCAAAGAACATACTAACCCCAACTGCCCACACATGGACACCAGATTCGCAAAAGTGACAGGCCTTCGTGCATCTTTCCTTGTTTGTCCTTTTTGTACCCCTTGAGGGCTTGCCGAACCCAAAAATCTTTTGTCCAATCCTCCCCCCTTTGTAACTTGAAAAGGAATGACAAAACAGCCATCTTCTTTCCAATAGACGACACCGCAACCCCGTTCTCCATATTTCTGGACACAAAGTACAGGACCAGCAATCTCACCTCAGCCCCGTCCTCGTCCCCCCAGCTTCTTGGATTAAACCAGCCCATTCTCTCCATACCTTCACATAGGCCTTCCAAGTGGAATCACTCACTGACTGCTGGATCCATCCCGCGGCGACTCCAATGCCAGCTCCCAGATCCACTCCGGGCAAGGAATCTCTTCCTTCTCTGCAGCCAGAGCTAGTTCCCTGAACTTGTCCCACTGAAAGCGAGACAGCGAATCAGCCAGTGTATTGTCAATCCCCGGTATGTGCACAGCATATATAAAGATATTCAATTGCATTCACCGCAATACCAACTGTCGCATCAGCCTGATGACAGGTTGGGAAGACGCTGACATGCGATTGATAACCTGAACAACCCCCATGTTATCACAGTTCAGTCTCAACTTTAAATTCTGGCAAGACCGCCCCCATAACTCCATAGCCAGCACAACTGGAAACAGTTCCAACAATACCAGGTTACGAAGAAACCCCGCCTCCACCCACGATTGTGGCCAAGGTTCCGCACTCCATTGCCCTTGAAAATATGCTCCGTAACCCATAGAACCCGCCGCGTCCGTAACCAATTCTACATCGAAGTTACTTACAGGACCTGACATCCACACTGATCTCCCATTGTACACCGACAAAGATTGATACCATACCTGCAGGTCCTCCCGATGCTCCAGATTCAGCCTAATAAAATGTGTGGGGGCTTTTACCCCCGCCGTAGCTGCCGACAGCCGCCGGCAAAACACCCTACCCATGGGTATGATCCTACAAGCGAAATTTAACTTACCTAGTAATGACTGCAGGGTCCGCAATTGCACCTTCCGCATTCCATGAATTTCCCGGATCTCCTTCAGCAAATCCTCTAATTTTTCCTGCGGTAACCTGCATTCCATTGCCATGGAGTTAATTACAATGCCCAAAAAACGAATCTCGGTCGTTGGACCTTCCGTTTTTTCAGCTGCCAATGGCACTCCGAACCTTCCCGCAATGTGTTGCAACGTTGACATTAGAATCGCACACACAACTGAAGAAGGGGGACCTATACAGAGGAAGTCATCTAAGTAATGGATAACCAAGTCCAGCCATGACACATCCCTAATCACCCACTCCAAAAAGGAACTGAACGCTTCGAACATGGAAAAGGAAATGGAGCAACCCATGGGCAAACATTTATCAACATAAAACTGGTCCTGCCAGTGACAACCCAGTAGCCGAAAGCTGTCTGGATGCACTGGAAGTAGCCTAAACGCCGCTTCTATGTTGGATTTTGCCATCAGCGCCCCCTTTCCATACCGCCTGACCCACCGCACCGCTGCATCAAAGGAAGTATAGGACACCGCGCATGCATCAGGGTCAATTAAATCGTTGACCGAGCCCCCTTTTAGAAAGGAAAAGTGGTGAATTAGCTGAAAATTATTCGGCTCCTTCACACCCAGTGAGGACACCACCAAATCCGGCAATGGCTTTAACTCAAATGGCCCTACCATGCGGCCTAATGCCACCTCTTTCGCCAATTTTTCTCCCACCACCCCTGGGTGTTGCAACGCTAATTTTAAATTCTGTGCCATAGGAGGAACCACCTCCAAGGAACACGGTATTTTGAACCCTTCCCGAAAACCTGAGGTAATCAGCGACGCCGCTTCCCTATCCGGATACTTACTTTGGAAAGGCAGCATCTTTTCCACCTTCACCAGCGTCATCCCTCTTGTTAACAGGCTCCCTGGTACGTTTCCCTTTTTCGAAGCACCTGGCCATTGTGTGGGCTCCCCCACACCCTGAGCATTCATGCTTGAATTTGCACGATCCCCCAAACTTACAGGTGCCTTCATTGAATTGCCAGTACACCCCTCATTTTTTGCTGGCCGGTAGTCCTGAGGAGTAGGTACCCCCAGTCCCCGCTTGAAAAAACTGAGGCGAGGCCCTAGCCGAGGACATCAGTCTCATCCACAGGCTAATGTCCTTATGGTCCCTATGCAGAGCCGGACGAACCGCTCTGCGTTGTCGAAACTGCTCGTCGTAATGCAGCCAAGCCGTTCCCCCATAAACTCTGTGTGCCTCCCCAATAGCATCCATATAACAAAACAACCCCGAACAATGTTCTGGGTTCCTTTCGCCAATGATGCTGGCCATGATAACGAACGCTTGTAACCAGTTAACAAACGTCCGTGGGATCAACCTGTATCTCCTCTTCTCCTCATCTTCCTTCTTGGAGTCATCAGGCTTAACCCTGTCCAGGTTAAACTTTTCCAACGGCAACAAGGAAAAGATTTCCACATATTCCCCTTTGTAAATTTTTTCCCGAACCTCCTGTTTCAAATGTGCTCCCAGCGGGCCTTCAATGCAGACATATACCTCGCATTTTGCCGCGTCTGCAATCCTGACTATGTCCGTCCTTCCCGTAGCCTCCGCTGCCCCTTTTTCACCCGGCTTTTCTTTACCAACTCCCGACTCCGGTGTCTTGTCAGTAGACACCCTTGTGGTTGTTGAAACCTCCACCCCTCCCCCCGTGGACAAACCCCCGCCATTTCTTTGCGCTCCCTGGGAGACTGCCCCCGTGGTCGTTTGTGGGGGTTACTCCCCAAAGCGCCCTACTAGCACCCGCAGGCCCTCCAATAGTTCTTTCAGTTGTCCCCCTGACCCCGAACTGGCGGACCCTTGTTCCGCCACTTGCTGGTCATGAGCCTGCCCCGTCAACCATGGCGAATGGGCGACGGCCCCTGCCGTACCTGTGGTAACCACACCCAATAAATCTTGTAAAGCATTGGTAAAAGATAAATTATCCCTGGACTTACCGGGCTGACCAGGAGACTTTCCAACAGCTGTCGATCTGTTCTCCACCGCCGTTTCCTGCTGGCATGTCTCCTCCTCTTCTTCCACCAACTCCTCATCTTCCGACCGGTCCCCTTGTGCTGGGCTTGCCGGCGTAGTGAGCCCCCCAGGCGAATCCCTCCTGAAGGCCGTATGCACCCGCTGTGGTGTGACCTGTCCGACCTCTGCAAATCTGCCTCCCGACTGGGTTCCACGCCACCCTGGAATAGCTGTAACCGGGCCAGCCTGAGCAGTCCTCTGTCCGCCATTCTGATTGTCCCTCCCCACGCCAGGCGACCGATGTCCACCTGTGGTGTAATCTGTGCCTCTTCTCACTGCCCTGGAAGCTGCTGTAGCTGATCTCCCCCTTCTGTCCTCCCCCCTCGGCTCGTGCAGAGCTGCTGGGGGGTCTGCATGTTCCGCATACCTGGGCACTGTAAGCGGGGAAGCGGCTCCATGCTGGCCCGTGGCCCCACCCACCACGCTGTGGCCGCGGCGTGTATTCCACCCGGGCCTAGCTGCGGCCGGCGGATGGCTTCTTGTTCCCCCCTCGGGCTCTGTGCCAGGCAACCCGTTCGTCCATCGGGCCCCAGCGAATACCGCGCCGGAGGCCGCGGCCTCCATGCACGCGCAGTCCCCTCACCTTCCACTGCCGAACCGCCTGCCTCGTCCTCTAGTAGCCCTGCAACCTGGCTGTGAAGCCACTCTGGTCCCTTGGACGCCGCTGCCTGCCGCAAACGGGCCAACAGTAAATCGATGTCGGCCATTGTTGTAGAGGAGCAGAGAAAATCTGCCTCCTTGTGTCTCTTCCTGACCCACTGTCCCCGTCCAGGCATCGTCCCTCCTTATGTATGGCCGCTCCCACCAACTTTCCTGCTGTCTCCTCCCCACCAAAACACAAGTCTGCTTAACCCTATGTGTGTCACTAGACACACTGTCATGCCCAGCCCTGCACTATTCTTCTTGTCTTCTGTCGTTCTGGGCCTCACTTTATATATTCTTTACATTCAAGAACACAGTGTAAAGTCTAGCATATACTCAATGGCTCCCCCTAGGCTGTAATTCAGAATTCAACTTATAAGTAGAGCAGCAATGCTTGGTAAAAGAGGAAAATGATGAAAGTTCTTTCAACTCCGGATATCTTCAGCTAGCCTGATGTTTAAACTGCAGTATTTGTAATTCACAAAGACAAAGTAAAAGAAATGACTGTAGAGCAAAAAATATACTGATGACTGCTTAACTGAATAAATATTACCACTTGTAGATTCCTCCTTACATGTGAGTGTAAAACAGTACTGACCTTATAGCACAGGGGAGAAAGGCAAGGCCCCAAAGTCTGGCTGTATGATGCCTGTGAAGCAGTAGATTCACCTCCGTGGAACTACAAGTCTCACCAGCAGTCTGTAGAAAGAACTCACTCAGCAATACTGTACTATCTACTGAAATGGGCAGGTGCCCTCTCACCACAATAGACTCCAATGGCTGTGAGGCTCTCTCTGGAATGCCCTCGTGGTGTCTTCGTCTGGTAAAGATGGCGCCACCGCACCCTGCTGCAACTCCCGATGGACTCAAGTGCAGGTGGCTTCCAGTTGCTCTGATGTGCAGGCCGGTCCATTTGCTAGGATGGCAAGGCTGTACTCCGAGATCCCTCAGAGGCGGCCGATCCGGCTCTCCACTGTATAGGCCGCAGTCTCTCACTCCTGGTCACACATAGACCTCCTGCTGGCAGGTCTTGAATGGCGTCCAGAGAGGCTGAAAGCAGGCCGCGCTTTTCCTTTTATCACTCCCCCCAGCAGGCAGTGCTGCGCGCTTTGCATTATCTCTCCAGTAGTTCAGGGCTGATCCAGCTAACAGAGTCACTTCCTCCTCCAAACTACATCTCCCACAATACCTTGCTGCATTCCTTCTCAAAGAATAAGGGAGTATCCTAACAGAGCCCAGCAGCCACTGGAGGGAGCCAAACTCATTTGAAACAACAACAAACTGTTCAACTATAATAACTATAGTAGCAAACCCTTGTCTACACACTCCCCCCACCTGAACTCTTTGGTCCCCAAAGATATAATGATTACCCACGTCAGCTTTCTGAAAAAGGAAAGAATGAATTATTGATGGGTTTTTTTTTCACTAACCACAATCCAAATCTAGCAAATACTGAGACACTTCTGGGTTACTTTTGAACCATCTATACACATATACACATATTTTGATACATAGATCAAAATCAGTCTTTGAACAGGCCAGGGCAATTGTTGTGTCAGAGGTTAAGGCAGAGTCACCCCCCTACCCAATTAATAGTGGTTGGTGTAGCATCAGGAGCTGATATGTGAATGGTATGAAAAAGTTCTTCAGAGCTCTCTCCCAGTGTGTCATAAGTAAGTCTCTTGGGAGGGTGCACTTCCCGCCTTAACCGCATTGGCAAACACGTTCCAGCAGTCTGTGTTAAATCTTGGGTTGTTTCATTAGCACTAATCTGAACATCCAATTCCGGGGAAAGGTTTTCAATTGCCGTTTCAGAAGCTGATGAGGGTTCACCAACATCAGGGTCTTCACTGGCAGTCTCAAGAGTTAATGAAGGTTCACCAACATCAGGGATTGGTAACAATTCACTAGAGAAGTCTATCAGGTCCCTAGTCTCTTGTTCAGGGGCAACTCCTTCATCCTTGGGTCTGTCCACCCCCCCCAAAAGGTGGCAATGTCTTGAACTCTGGTCCAAGGGACCTACGAATCATCTTATTTGTCTCCATTGGCCATTGAGGTACCATCTTTTTACCAGCTGTTTCTTTTGGCCGTTGGGGTGCCATCTTAGCTGTTTCTTTTTGCCATGGTGACAATGCTTTATAAGCTTCCATCCTCTTTTCCATCCTCTTCAAAGGGCTGGCTATTGAGCTGTCTTCGACAGACCACAACCAGAAAGGCACATTCACTATCTCATCCTCCTCCTTCAATCCTCCTTCTTCCTGGCGAGGACACTGGGCTAGAGACTCAAAAATCTTCTCCAAACTCCTCATCTTCTTCATCCGTCATATCAGCTGCAGTTGACATTTCCTTTTGTGAGCGTCTTCGAGATGGAGTTGGCTTTGGGGAAGGCTGTAGAGGTGCTTGAGGCACCCTCACTGCATCTGATAGTGGTAACAAGTGATTCCTGTGCCACATCTTCAACGGTCCCTTCTCTCCATCAGGTCTGATCTGATACACGGGCAAGCCAGGGAGTTGTTTACGCACAACACAATGATCTGCCAGATAATGTTTTCCTGGTACCCCTAGATTTTTCAGTAACACTCGGTCACCCGGTTGTAAGTCCTGCATCTTTACTCTTAAATCAAAGTTTCGTTTATTACGAGATTTTCTGGTAGAAGCATGCACCATAACTTTCTCATAGGCTTGTCGTAAATTCTTCCATAATCTATCCACATAACCCTTATGTGATGTTAAAGGAGTTCCATCAAGGGAGGTGCCAAAAGCCAGGTCAGCAGGAAGACGAGCTTCTCTCCCAAACATAAGGCGGTAGGGGGAGTAACCAGTAGCATCACTCTCTGTGCTATTGTAAGCATGCACCAGCGCTGCTATATGATTACCCCAATGCTGTTTCTTTTCCATGGTTAGAGTTCCCAACATGTTTAGCAAAGTCTGATTAAATTGTTCAGGTTGGGGGTCTCCTTGAGGATGATACGGTGTAGTACGAGACTTCTTGATACCCAATAGGGCACACAGCTGATGGACTAGTCGACTTTCAAAGTCCCTTCTTTGGTCTGAATGAATTTGTACGGGTAGCCCATAGTGTACGAAAAACTTCTCCATGAGCACCTTAGCCACAGTGCTAGCCTTCTGATCTTTAGTAGGATAAGCCTGTGCATAGCGGGTGAAGTGATCGGTCACAACCAAGATGCTGTTTCTTCCACCTGTATCGGGTTCCAGGCACAAAAAGTCAATGCAAACCAGATCTAATGGCTCCTGATTCTGTAAGTGACCCATTGGGTAGACATGTTTCGTACGAAGCGAAAATTCGTACGAATTTCTGAAAATTCGTACATTTGGAAGCATCCGAAATACGAATTGCTATGCTTCTGAATTTTATACGAAATACGAGATTTCGTTGACGAATTTTGGATCCAAATTCCGTTACAACGGAAATGTGACTGGTGTTTTGTTGACCAATCAGAGGTTTTCTACTGCTGCTGAGTGAGGGTTGGGAAAATGACCTTTTTTAATATGGGAGTTGGAGACTGGTACTGGTAGTCAATGGGAGATTCAGAATCGGACAAAATACGAATGTTTCTTAACCACTTGCTTACTGGGCACTTAAGCCCCCCTCCTGCCCAGACCAATTTTCAGCTTTCAGCACTGATGCACTTTGAATGACAATTGCGCGGTCATACAACACTGTACTCAAATGAAATTTTTATCATTTTTTTCCCACAAATAGAGCTTTCTTTTGGTGTTATTTGATCACCTCTGCGGTTTTTATTTTTTGTTAAAAAAATTGAAAAAGACCAAATTAAAAAAAAAAAATTATATATTTTATATTTTGTTAAAAAATTTTGCAAACAGGTAATTTTTCTCCTTCATTGATGTACGCTGATGAGGCGGCACTGATGGGCACTGATAGGTGGCAGTGATGGGCACTGATGGGTGGCAATAATGGCCACTGATTGCTTACACTGATGGCAGCACTGCTAGGTGGCACTGATTGGCACCACTTGTGGGCATTGATAGGTGGCACTTGTGGGCATTGATAGGTGGCACTTGTGGGCATTGATAGGTGGCACTTGTGGATATTGATAGGTGGCACTCATGGGCACTGTGGGCACAGGCAGATGGCAATGGTAGGTGGCACTGGCAGGCACAGATGAGGCAGATGTGCCTCCTTCCTCTTCGGGACCGATGTCCCTTTAACATAAGCCCGTGAACGGCTTTCTTTTTTCCTCACGCTGTCAGCGTGAGGAGGAAAAAAAACGATTACCGAGCTTTTGTTTACATCATGTGATCAGCTGTCATTGGCTGACAGCTGATCACATGGTAAGGGGCCGGGATCGGCCCCTTACTCGGATCAGTGATCACCCGAGTCTCCGTGACTCGGTGATCACAGCGTGCGCACCGCGCCCTGCAGGGTGCAAGCTGGCCGCGTGCACAGGGGTGGACGTCCTATGACGGCCTCCCGGAAATTGAGGTCCACGCTGTGGCCGTCATTCGGCTATGGCCCGGACCTCAAGTGGTTAATAGTGTTTTATTATTGTCATAATAATTACGATTATTCATTATGATGAAGTTAAAAACCCAGGAAGTCATCACAGCACAGGGATGGGGGGAGCCCCTCATAATGAGCACAGGGATGGTGGGAGCCCCTCATAATGAGCACAGGGATGGTGGGAGCCCCTCATAATGAGCACAGGGATGGTGGGAGCCCCTCATAATGAGCACAGGGATGGTGGGAGCCCCTCATAATGAGCACAGGGATGGGGGGAGCCCCTCATAATGAGCACAGGGATGGTGGGAGCCCCTCATAATGAGCACAGGGATGGGGGGGAGCCCCTCATAATGAGCACGGGGATGGTGGGAGCCCCTCATAATGAGCACAGGGATGGGGGGAGCCCCTCATAATGAGCACGGGGATGGTGGGAGCCCCTCATAATGAGCACAGGGATGGTGGGAGCCCCTCATAATGAGCACAGGGATGGTGGGAGCCCCTCATAATGAGCACAGGGATGGTGGGAGCCCCTCATAATGAGCACAGGGATGGTGGGAGCCCCTCATAATGAGCACAGGGATGGTGGGAGCCCCTCATAATGAGCACAGGGATGGTGGGAGCCCCTCATAATGAGCACAGGGATGGTGGGAGCCCCTCATAATGAGCACAGGGATGGTGGGAGCCCCTCATAATGAGCACAGGGATGGTGGGAGCCCCTCATAATGAGCACAGGGATGGGGGGAGCCCCTCATAATGAGCACAGGGATGGTGGGGGCCCCTCATAATGAGCACAGCACAGGGATGGTGGGAGCCCCTCATAATGAGCACAGGGATGGTGGGAGCCCCTCATAATGAGCACAAGGATGGTGGGAGCCCCTCATAATGAGCACAGCACAGGGATGGTGGGAGCCCCTCATAATGAGCACAGCACAGGGATGGTGGGGGCCCCTCATAATGAGCACAGGGATGGTGGGGGCCCCTCATAATGAGCACAGGGATGGTGGGAGCCCCTCATAATGAGCACAGGGATGGGGGGAGCCCCTCATAATGAGCACAGGGATGGTGGGAGCCCCTCATAATGAGCACAGGGATGGGGGGAGCCCCTCATAATGAGCACAGGGATGGGGGGAGCCCCTCATAATGAGCACAGGGATGGTGGGAGCCCCTCATAATGAGCACAGCACAGGGATGGTGGGAGCCCCTCATAATGAGCACAGGGATGGTGGGAGCCCCTCATAATGAGCACAGCACAGGGATGGTGGGAGCCCCTCATAATGAGCACAGGGATGGTGGGAGCCCCTCATAATGAGCACAACACAGGGATGGTGGGAGCCCCTCATAATGAGCACAGGGATGGTGGGAGCCCCTCATAATGAGCACAGGGATGGGGGGAGCCCCTCATAATGAGCACAGGGATGGGGGGAGCCCCTCATAATGAGCACAGGGATGGTGGGGGCCCCTTATAATGAGCACAGCACAGGGATGGTGGGAGCCCCTCATAATGAGCACAGGGATGGTGGGAGCCCCTCATAATGAGCACAGGGATGGTGGGAGCCCCTCATAATGAGCACAAGGATGGTGGGAGCCCCTCATAATGAGCACAGCACAGGGATGGTGGGAGCCCCTCATAATGAGCACAGCACAGGGATGGTGGGGGCCCCTTATAATGAGCACAGCACAGGGATGGTGGGAGCCCCTCATAATGAGCACAGCACAGGGATGGTGGGGGCCCCTCATAATGAGCACAGCACAGGGATGGTGGGAGCCCCTCATAATGAGCACAGCACAGGGATGGTGGGAGCCCCTCATAATGAGCACAGCACAGGGATGGTGGGGGCCCCTCATAATGAGCACAGCACAGGGATGGTGGGAGCCCCTCATAATAAGCACAGCACAGGGATGGTGGGAGCCCCTCATAATGAGCACAGCACAGGGATGGTGGGGGCCCCTCATAATGAGCACAGCACAGGGATGGTGGGGGCCCCTTATAATGAGCACAGCACAGGGATGGTGGGAGCCCCTCATAATGAGCACAGCACAGGGATGGTGGGAGCCCCTCATAATGAGCACAGCACAGGGATGGTGGGAGCCCCTCATAATGAGCACAGCACAGGGATGGTGGGAGCCCCTCATAATGAGCACAAGGATGGTGGGAGCCCCTCATAATGAGCACAGCACAGGGATGGTGGGAGCCCCTCATAATGAGCACAGGGATGGTGGGAGCCCCTCATAATAAGCACAGCACAGGGATGGTGGGAGCCCCTCATAATGAGCACAGGGATGGTGGGAGCCCCTCATAATGAGCACAAGGATGGTGGGAGCCCCTCATAATGAGCACAGCACAGGGATGGTGGGAGCCCCTCATAATGAGCACAGCACAGGGATGGTGGGAGCCCCTCATAATGAGCACAGGGATGGTGGGAGCCCCTCATAATGAGCACAGGGATGGTGGGAGCCCCTCATAATGAGCACAGGGATGGTGGGAGCCCCTCATAATGAGCACAGCACTGGGATGGTGGGAGCCCCTCATAATGAGCACAGGGATGGTGGGAGCCCCTTATAATGAGCACAAGGATGGTGGGAGCCCCTCATAATGAGCACAGCACAGGGATGGTGGGAGCCCCTCATAATGAGCACAGCACAGGGATAGTGAGAGCCCCTCATAATAAGCACAGCACAGGGATGGTGGGAGCCCCTCATAATAAGCACAGCACAGGGATGGTGGGAGCCCCTCATAATGAGCACAGCACAGGGATGGTGGGAGCCCCTCATAATAAGCACAGCACAGGGATGGTGGGAGCCCCTCATAATGAGCACAGCACAGGGATGGTGGGAGCCCCTCATAATGAGCACAGCACAGGGATGGTGGGAGCCCCTCATAATGAGCACAGCACAGGGATGGTGGGAGCCCCTCATAATGAGCACAGCACAGGGATGGTGGGAGCCCCTCATAATGAGCACAGCACAGGGATGGTGGGAGCCCCTCATAATGAGCACAGCAGGGGTACAGCCCCAGGAGGAAGTCAGCACAGGGATGGTGGGAGCTCCTCATAATGAGGATGAGTCCGACGACTGCCATATTGAGAAAGGTATTTTTTGCTTTTTAAATTCATCATAACGAACGTTCGTAATTGTTACAAAAAGTTAACGAAAATTCGTATTTCGTACGAATCCAAATTATGTTTCGGACACGAATTACGAAATACGAATTAACGGCTAATACAAAACGGAACGAAACAAGTTTATTGACGGCGCACATGTCTACCATTGGGGCGGTCCTAACTGGCAAAGTCGGACGAGAGTGACAGTAACTCTCTACCTCTCCTCTCAAATTGGGCCAATAAAATCTATCTCTAATCAAGCGACATGTTTTTTCTGTTCTCAAGTGGCCATGGTCGTCATGTAACGACATTAAGACAGTAGAACAATGTTTTTCCGGGAGAAACAGCTGTCACCTCTCCTCCTTGTCTCCAGAGGGGCAACGCCTGTATAACACTCCATCTCTGATTTGCAACCGGTCCCATTCTCTGTGCAGAGTCTTTGCTCCCTTTATTGGGCTTTTCAGCAACAGTCTGGGATCCTGCTTGTTCAAAGCCTGCAGCACCAAGTGGTCCAATGGGTCCTGCTCTTGATCTCTCTTCAAATATCTCTTTGACATTTGGGGTAGGCCTTCTCCTCTCACCTGTGTCAATCCACAGTAGCATCTTGGTATCCCAGAGGTGTGAACCCCAATGTATTCAGCAGCCACTCCTTTCATCTTCTGGTCCAGGCCCTGACACAAGACTCGCACTCCTTCTTCAGTTACATAAGTCCATCCCTCTGGGTCTTCTTCCTTCCTATGAGGCCTGTGAGACAAAGCATCCACATGTTAGTTCCCAACTCCGCGCTGATACTTCAGACTAAACCAGAACCCTGCCAATGCTGCTAACCACCTGTGTCCTGTGGCATCCAGTTTTGTCGAGGTTAAGATGTAAGTTAAAGGATTGTTGTCAGTCTTGACAATGAACTCAGC
The DNA here is from genome assembly GCF_042186555.1 of Aquarana catesbeiana. Classification (NCBI taxonomy): domain Eukaryota; kingdom Metazoa; phylum Chordata; class Amphibia; order Anura; family Ranidae; genus Aquarana; species Aquarana catesbeiana. The sequence goes on along the minus strand of NC_133334.1, from coordinate 772,231 downwards.
TCCATACAAAAAGTCTCTCAACTTATCCACCACGGTCCACTTGAGTGTCAAAAATTCCAATTTGTGGATGGCGTAATTCTTCTCCGATGGGGTAAGGCTCCTACTCACATAGGCCACTCGTCTCAATCCTCCATTTTGTTCCTGATACAGTACTCCTCCCAATCTTTCTCTATTAGCGTCCACATGCAACTCATAAGGCAGGCCATGGTCAGTGTAGGCCAAAACTGGGGCCTCTGTGAGACTCTTCTTCAACTGCCAAAATGCTTTTTCACATGGACAGATCCATTGGCTTTGGACAGACTCTCCTTTCTTGTGTGCACCTCTCTTCTTGGGTCTGACTCCATCTTCTCCTTCTCCCGTGACCACTTGCAACAGCTCATTAAGGGGCCGAGCAATCTTTGCGAAGTTGGCCACAAATCGTCGGTAATAGGAGCAGAATCCCAGAAAAGATCTGAACTCGGTTACAGTTCTTGGTCTGGGCCAGGTGGTGACAGCCTCCAGCTTTTGTGGATCTATGGCGACTCCTCCTGCACAGAAAACATGGCTCAAATAGGTGACAGAGGTTCTGTAGAACTGGCATTTTTCCAGTGACAACTTCAGTCCTTCCTTATGGAGGCGGGAGAATACCTTTTGTAGTTGATTTTCATGCTCTTCCAGTGTCTTCCCAAACACAATGATGTCATCCAAATACACCAGTACCTCTACGAGATTCATGTCTCCTACTGTCCTTTCCATTAAATGCTGAAAGGTTGCAGGAGCCCCTGACAAGCCCTGAGGTATCCAACTGAACTCGTAGAATCCTAAGGGACATATGAATGCCATCTTCTCCTGTTCTTCTGGGTGCAGGGGAATCTGATAATACCCGCTTTTCAAATCAAGCACACTAAACCACTTAGCTCAAGTAAGGCACTGCAAAGCATCTTCAATACGGGGTGTGGTGTACTGGTCCGGGATGGTGTGCCGTTTCAGGGTTCAGTAGTCGATACACATGCGTAATGACCCATTTTTCTTCCTTACTACCACGATGGGGGATGCATAGGGACTCAGAGATTCCTGAATGACTCCTGACCTTTTCAACTCTGCCAGCTGCTCTCTTAAGTCTTCCAGGTCACTGAGAGGTATTCTCCTGGCCCGCTCTCGGAAGGGTTTGTCTTTCTGAAGCCGAATTCTATGTTGGGCACTTCTTGCACATCCCACATCAAAATCGTCTTTGGAAAACAGCTTCTCCCATCTCATCATTTGAGACTTCATCCTTTTCTACCAGGCAGGGGACAAGACCTCCGCACATCACTGAAACTCCATCTGTAACTGTTGGCCATTCTTCAAATGCTTGGCTTCTTCGGGGGGGTACAGGGTTGGCGGCACTCATCTGCCCCACCAGCATACGGGCTCCCAACGTAATAGGCTGATTGGTCACATTCTTCAAACAGGTGGGTACTTTCCTTCATGTTCTAGACAAGTCTCGGGTAGGAACCAGCTCAGGGACCTTTTCTAGTCCAGCCGCCCTGGCTTGCTCATCTGTCTCCAGCACCACAAAAGGGCCAGATTGATCACAAGTCAACTTGAGCAGCTTCCCCCGGCTGTAGTACCCTTTTTTTGGTCTCCAGCTTCCACAACCGCCCCACTCCTCCTTTAGGGGCCTTCTCTTTTGCCACTCGCCGACAAGCTTTCAGTAACTGTGGGTAAATCTTGTTTTTGGTGGCTCTTCGCTCAGTACTGATGATAACAGTCTTCTCACTAAGTCGGTATTAGTTCCCACCAATATGGAATTTCGCCCGGCCCCAGGTGGTGTGGAACACAAGACAGCCAAGGTGTCGAATGCCTCTTCTTTTCCGACAGCTGCTGGCCCAAAGGATATCTGGATAAGGAGGCAGCCATCATATGGGCATCTAGCAGTTCCAATTCCCCAGATCTCAAGTTCTTCCAGCTTGCGTAAGGAAATGTGGCTCAGGTGTTTGTCATAGAAATCCCGATATCATAATGTGACCTGGGCCCGTGTGTCTAGTAAAGCTTTGGTATAGACGCCTTCTATTTGCACAGGCACAATCGGGGACGGCCCCACTAACTTTTCTGGGAAACTGGCAGTAGTATCCTGAGTGCAGTTAATGCGGGATTCTGGCCGTAAAAAAAAAATGTAAAAGTCAGCAGCTACAAACACTGTAGCTGTTGACTTTAAATAAGTACTTACCTTTCCTGGGTGCCCGCGATGTCGGCCGCCCCAGGCTGATCGTCCCTCGGCTCTCGGGTCCCGGCACCTCCATCCTAATTCAGGGAAACAGGCAGTGGAGCCTTACGGCTTCACTGCCCATTTCCTACTGTGCATGCGCATGCGTGAGTCGCGCAGCGCTTTGTGAATGGGACGCAATGTGTTGTGGGACACACACAGTTCCCACAACACACCGCGCCCCATTCCCCAGAAGACAACGTGGGGAGGAGAAGAGACAACATCACCGCGGCGTAGGAAGAGGCAGATTAAGAAGACTGCCTAGCAACAGCCATTTCACGTAAGTAAAAAAAATTTTTTTTTTCTTTTCCTCCATTTTTTTAGGTATTTTTTTGTGGAATATTTTTTTCATGGCAGGTCTCCACTTTAAGATCACAGTTCCTTTTCTTTAAGGCACTCTGTGGGGACCTAACAGTGACCCTAGGTGGTGTCGCTAGACCGCTTTTGATTGGGCCAGACTGAAAAACTTTCTTAGGGGTGTTCTGATAGGACCTGACTGTGGCCCTAGGCTGGTAAAGCATTGACCCTCTGCGCCTGACTCCCTGACCCCGGTACTGGGTTACGTGACTGTGGGGATGACCAGAGTGATCGAGCCACTCTTTCCTTCTGAGGCCTTGCTCTGGCCCTTCTCTTCCTTTGTTTTCTGGAGCGCTGTTTCTCATCGGGGTTCTCAGTTGGCTCCCTCACTGAGACCCCCTGAAGTTTCCCGCTGGCTGGTCTTTCAGCAATTTCTGTAATAGCTTCACCTGGACGATATATTCAGACAACTTCTCTCCCCTGCACTTGCGGGTATGCTCAAACTTGTACATCAGATCAGGTAGCTTCTCTACCCTTACATAAACTGCGTAGAGAGCATCAATATTCATAGTCCATGGCCTCACAATCTGGTTTCCCCCTCTTTAAGCTCCTGATGACATCCGCTGCTTGACTGTGGAGACTCTCACTGATGCGCTGTCTTTCCACTGTTCTCAACACATTCCACTCCTCTATGGCTTGCATAGCCTGATCCATCAAGCTATCAAATTTTCTTCTCCATTTGGTCTGGAGACACTGCCTGAGAAGGTTGGTAACCTCCGATATCCCTGATTGACAGACTTGTTGTGACTCTGTATTAGGCTGTCAACTAGGCGACTTATGTCTAGATAGAATGAGGCAGGAGGCATCCCCGCCATTGGGCTTCCTGCTGCTGGACCAGTTGCATTTAGACTACTGGTAGTTGGACTGCCTGCAACAGGGCTCCCCGGTGGTGACACAGGGGACTTCTCACCAGTCTCCTCCGGCAACTGTACTGGGATCACATGGCCATCCAGGCCTTCGGCTAGGCTCACAACCTTCTTCTGGAACTCCGCTGGAACATTCTAGAAGGAAATAGGTACAATCTTCCTTCAAGTCATGTTTCAGGTCCAGAAGGTAGGACTCCTGTTCTGGGACAGCCTTTCTCATCAACTGCCGCACCTCTCTATCAAACCACCGGACTCCTGGTAGCCTCAGAACCGTAGTTTGTTCCAACCAACTCCCATACTCCTGGCTCCATTCGTGGCAGTGGCTGGGTCCATGACTTTTTCCACCCTGGACCCATCAACTGATCTGCTCAGGTACCCCAGATGGGATATCTCGGTGGGACCTCCAAATGTAGCGGTACCCCGTGAGGGGTATGACTCAATGACTCTATACCCCACTGGCTACCCCGACTCTGCAGATCCTCTCTTACCTCTGACACTTTGGGTTCCATTCTGCAATTTGACGTTAGCATTGAGAAACTCACACAATGTCACTGAACCACTCAGAAAAGTTTACTAAAGTAATTATGGAACACAATGAAAAGCATGAATAAACACAGATTGTAATTGACAATTGTTATCACTTAATGCACATATACAGAACTTATAACCTTATATTCGCTTTTCAGGAGTATATGTGAACAGGTGTACAGAGGGATAAGTACTCAATATCTTCAAAATATATATTAAATACCTTCCCACTGAGGCCTCAACACACACACCAAAATGCATTATATATTCTTTACATTCAAGAACACAGTGTAAAGTCTAGCATATACTCAATGGCTCCCCCTAGGCTATGATTCAGAGTTCAACTTATAAGTAGAGCAGCAATGCTTGGTAAAAGAGGAAAATGATGAAAGTTCTTTCAACTCCGAATATCTTCAGCTAGCCTGATGTTTAAACTGCAGTATTTGTAATCCACAAAGACAAAGGAAAAGAAATGACTGTAGAAGAAAAGATATGCTGATGACGGCTTAACTGAAGAAATATCACCAATTGTAGATTCCTCTTTACGTGTGAGTGCGATACAGTACTTACCTTACAGCGCAGGGGAGAAAGGCAAGGCCCCAAAGTCCAGCTGTAAGATGCCTGTGAAGAAGTAGATTCACCTCAGTGGAACTACAAGTCTCACCAGCAGTCTGTAGAAAGAAGTCACTCAGCAATACTGTACTCTCTACTGAAATGGGCAGGTGCCCTCTCACCACAATAGACTCCAATGGCTGTGAGGCTCCGTCTGGAAACCCCTACTAGTTTCTCCGTTTGGTGACGAAGGGGCCGCCACGCCGTGCTGCAACTCCCGGTGGGCTGAAGTTCAGGGGCTTCCAGTTGCTCTGAAGCGCAGGCCGGTCCGTTTGCTAGGATGGCAAGGCTGTACTTCGAGATCCCTCAGAGGTGGGCGATCCGGCTCTCCACTGTATAGGCCGCAGTCTCTCACTCCTGGCAGGTCTTGAATGACGTCCAGAGAGGCTGAAAGCAGGCCGCGCTTTTCCTTTTATCACTCCTCCCAGCAGGCAGTGCTGCGCGCTTTGCACTGTCTCTCCTGTAGTTCAGGCCTGATCCAGCTAACAGAGTCACTTCCTCCACCAAACTACATCTCCCACAATACTTTGCTGCATTCCTTCTCAAAGAATAAGGAAAAATCCTAACAGAGCCCAGCAGCCACTAGAGGGAGCCAAACTCATTTGAAACAACAACAAACTGTTCAATTATAAAAACTATAGTAGCAAACCCTTGGCTACACTGACATACAGAAAGGTAGGAATCAGGTAAGGCTTTATTTAAGTCCACCCTTTCCCTCAGGGAGAGCCGCCACCCCTTTCAGCATCGCACCTTGACATCAGCATCATTTAGCCTGACTTCCCAATTTGACTTAATGTAATCATCAGGGCCAAACTCGATGCCTAATATTATGACTTTCAGCTGAGGCCTCAGGAAGGTGTCTGGAAGTGCAAAGCTCTCACTTCCCTCGCTCATCCAAAAAACTTCACTTTAATCACAGTTGAACTTGGAGCCTGATGCCTCGGAATAATGTTCTATCACTGGGATCACCTCCTGCGCCTCCTCTGTCTCAAAGATAAAGACAGAAACATCATCAGCATAGGCTACAACCCTCAAGGGCAGCTAACCAGTAATGCCCATAGGCATCCCACACAACGGTCTGTTCTCTAGCCTTCTGACGAAGGGGTCGATTGCGAACAGGTATAGCAAAGGGCTCAGCGCACACCCCTGGCACACCCCCGAACCAACCCTGAAGGGCTGTCCAACCCAACCATTAACAAGCATGAAGCTCTCTGCCTCTCTGTACAAAGTCTTAAGCTTCCAATAAACCCAACCTCCAGGCCATATTTGTCAAGGAGAATCCAGAGGTACTAATGCTTGACATGATCAAAAGCCTTCGCCTGATCCAATGCCAGCAAATACTTTCCCCAGCCTTCATCCCTGCAACATTCCCGAGCCTCCCAGGCAGCTAACACCACTGATAAAGTGCTCCTGCCCTGGACCGAACAGTGCTGCTGATGAGAACGCAATCTGTCTGCTACTGATGACAAGCGCCATAAAATTATCTTTGCCAGAATCTTTCTATCCACATTGAGAAGGCTGATGGATCACCAATTCTCAATCATCGAGGGATCCTTGCCTTTTGACAACAGAATCACAGCGATTGTCTCATGGAGGGAGCGAACACTCTTGCAGACAGCCATTAAAAAACCTCCACAAGATAAGGTACCAAGCTGGATTTGAAAGTCTTACAAAATTCAGCCGTCAATTCATCTGGCCCAAGTGTTTTCTTAATAGCCAGACCATCTATAGCTTTGACTTTGTCATTTCCCAGACCTGGTGTGGAGTTCAGAGCACTCGACATCTTTGCTCGATCGAGGTACTTCTCCCACAGAAGATCCACATAAAAAGACCTAGAGACCTCCAGTATCCCTGACCTGGATTTCATCAAAGAGTCCGTACTATCCCTTAGCCCAACAACCATCTTAACTGCTGTGCTTTATTTGCAGTTCTGATTAAATGTCAGGCGATTGATATTTCCCATAGTCCCTTTCCAGAACCAAAGAAGTGTGCCGGTCATACTGATACTTCCCAAGGAGAAGTTTTACCTCAGAGATAGCCTCCACCACTCGAGACAAGTCGATCAAGTTTTCTCCACAGCTGCTGGTAGGCAATGTACTTACCAAGCTGTTTTCTTTTACCTATGGCCTTGAAAAACCCAATGTTCTGGCTTTTGGCAAGCTCCCGCCACTCCGACTTACTGCTGCAGAAATCCAGGATGGTTACCTGAGGCTGAAAAAAATCCTCAAAAGATTGTCTTACCTCCTCGTCATCCAGCAGAGCCAAATTCATCCTCCAAATACCCCTTCCTTTAGGTGGCATATGAGCATTGAGAATAACAGACAGCATAAGGTGATCAGAGAACTCCACCATCTGACACTCAGGAGCTGAAAAGGCCGAGTCCTTAAAAAAAAAAACTATCCTGTTCTCACAACTGCATCGCCTAAATGTGTACCCCGTGCTGTCTGGTTAACGCCTAATATGTGCATCTTCCAGACCTGCTTCCCTGGCTATCCTATTAAGAGAGACGCTCTCATATCTCAGGCTTTCAGTGGAGGCTTTCTTGTCTTTGGGTCTAGTGATGGTGGTAAAATCACCTTCAAAGACAACTTGCTGAGATGTAAAAAGGAAAGACTTAATCTGTGTAAAGAGGCTTTTCCTGTCCCACCTAGTTTGTGGTCCATAAATATTTATTAAACGTAGATCATGCCCCTTCACAGAGACGTCCAGGACCATACACCTTCCAATCTCTACCTCAATGACCCACCAACACGTTACCATGCCAGTAAAACGTACTGTAACTCCGCTTGTAAGGCTCAGCCACAAGAGACCAGAAGGAGGGCCCACGCCTCCACCCCCTCTTTGCTAGGTGGACATCGGCAAGGCTATTTAGCCAGTGTTTTGTCAGATGAATCGACCTGTCAGATCTGGTATCGTCACGGCCATCTTGCTAAACCACGCACTCATCCACAGTAAGGATACAGTGAGAAGGCGGCAAGTGGACATCTTGTTACACCCACCGGAGTCTTGCATTTTAGTATTTTGAAATCCGTCAGACTGTTTTGATGTTGATTTTTCAAAGCAGCAGTGTTCTGTCATATTAACAAACCTGTGAGATCAGCAGACTCGCCGCTGCTTTTAAAATTCAACATCTAAACAGTCTTACAGATTTTTAAATCCTGTATTTCACTATATAAACTCAGTTTACTGTAAAAAATAAGTGTGAATTGCAAGACTCTGGTGGGTGTAACAAGATGTCCGCTTTCCCCCTTCTCACTGTATCCTTACTGTGGACGGATGCGGGGTATACCAAGATGACTGTGACGGAATGTCACTTCCATTACAAAATCTGACGGGTCACCGAATCTGGTGAAAAACACCGTCAAAATTTGTAATGGAAGTGACATTCCATCACAGCCATCTTGGTACACCCCACACTTAGCCACACTAAGCATAGAGTCTGAAGTTGCCAAGCAGACATCTTTTTACACCCACCGGAGTCTTGCAAGTCACTCTTATTTTTACCAGTAAGCTGAATACAGGATTCAGAAATCAGTGACACTCTTTTGATGTTGAATATTAAAAGCAGAGGCGCGCCTGCTGATCTCACAGGTTTGCTGATCTGACAGAACATTGCTGCTTTTTAAATTCAACATCAAAACAGTGTCACGGACTTCTAAATCCTGTATTTCACTATATAAGCTCAGCTTACTGGTAAAAATAAGTGTGAAATGCAAAACTCTGGTGGGTGTAAAAAGATGTCCGCTTGGTGCCTTCAGACTGTAGGCTTACTGCAGCTGAGTGCTGGGTGTACCAAGATGGCCGCGATGGAACGTCACTTCCATTACGAAATCTGAAGGGTCGCCTAATCTGACGGAACACCGCCATCTTCTTGAGGACCAAAACATATATATCATATGTAAAATTGTGGTGTACGAAGCATACGCAATTTGTGATCCAGTAACTATTCTGCCATATCATGACTGATGCTGGTACTGCTCACAAAATATTACCTGTGCTGTGATGCCCCTGGTGGCAATAAGTGGTAGGACACCTCTTATGATATCAAACACAAAATATTACTGGTACTCTGATGCCCCCTGGTAGCAGTAAATGGTAAGACACCTCTTATGATATCAAACACACAATATTACTGGTACTTTGATTCCCCCTGGTGGCATTAACTAGTAGGACACCTCTTATGATATCAAACACACAATATTACTGGTACTTTGATGCCCCCTGGTGGCAGCAACTGGTAGGACACCTCTTATGATATCAAACACACAATATTACTGGTACTTTGATGCCCCCTGGTGGCACTAACTGGTAGGACACCTCTTATGATATTAAGCCCACGGTCCCTGCCTGCAAAGGGCATCTGCTTTGGGCCTGGCTGATCCAGTGTCAAGTCTACTGTGCTAGCTAGTCTGGGAAGAGAAAGGAAGCGATGTGCAGGAGGAGAGAAGGAGCTTGTATATACTGACTGTATATAGTAAGTCCCAACTTTGACTTTTTGATCACCTGGGTATCTCATAAGTTCCCATCCGCATCCAAGTTTAATCTCTATCAATAAAAAAAAAAACAAATGCAAGAACTGTTTTCTTGTCTCTGAGGAGTGAAAAAGTGTGTGTCTGGCTGGGCAGGGTGACAGACGGGCAACTACACACAGCAACCCCTATGGGGGTACTGCTACAGGGACATTGGCCCCCTTACTGCCTATCAGTGCCCATCAGTGCCTCCTGATCAGTGCCCATCAGTGCCTCCTGATAAGCGTCCATCAGTATCTCCTGATCAGTGCCCATCAGTGCCTCCTGATCAGTATCCATCAGTGCTGCCTATTAGTGCCCATCAGTGCCTCCTGATCAGTATCCATCAGTGCTGCCTATTAGTGCCCATCAGTGCCTCCTGATCAGTGCCCATCAGTGCCTCCTGATCAGTGTCCATCAGTGCTGCCTATTAGTGCCCATCAGTGCCTCCTGATCAGTGCCCATCAGTGCCTCCTGATCAGTATCCATCAGTGCTGCCTATTAGTGCCCATCAGTGCCTCCTGATCAGTGCCCATCAGTGCCTCCTGATCAGTGTCCATCAGTGCTGCCTATTAGTGCCCATCAGTGCCTCCTGATCAGTGTCCATCAGTGCCTCCTGATCAGTGTCCATCAGTGCCTCCTGATCAGTGCCCATCAGTGCCTCCTGATAAGCGTCCATCAATGCTGCCTATTAGTGCCCATCAGTGCCTCCTGATCAGTGCCCATCAGTGCCTCCTGATAAGCGACCATCAGTATCTCCTGATCAGTGCCCATCAGTATCTCCTGATCAGTGCCCATCAGTGTCTCCTGATCAGTGCCCATCAGTGCCTCCTGATCAGTGTCCATCAGTGCTGCCTATTAGTGCCCATCAGTGCCTCCTGATCAGTGCCCATAAGTGCCTCCTGATCAGTGTCCATCAGTGCTGCCTATTAGTGCCCATCAGTGCCTCCTGATCAGTATCCATCAGTGCTGCCTATTAGTGCCCATCAGTGCCTCCTGATCAGTGCCCATCAGTGCCTCCTGATCAGTGTCCATCAGTGCTGCCTATTAGTGCCCATCAGTGCCTCCTGATCAGTGCCCATCAGTGCCTCCTGATCAGTGTCCATCAGTGCTGCCTATTAGTGCCCATCAGTGCCTCCTGATCAGTGCCCATCAGTGCCTCCTGATAAGCGACCATCAGTATCTCCTGATCAGTGCCCATCAGTGTCTCCTGATCAGTGCCCATCAGTGCCTCCTGATCAGTGTCCATCAGTGCTGCCTATTAGTGCCCATCAGTGCCTCCTGATCAGTGCCCATAAGTGCCTCCTGATCAGTGTCCATCAGTGCTGCCTATTAGTGTCCATCAGTGTCTCCTGATCAGTGTCCATCAGTGCTGCCTATTAGTGCCCATCAGTGCCTCCTGATCAGTGTCCATCAGTGCTGCCTATTAGTGCCCATCAGTGCCTCCTGATCAGTGCCCATCAGTGCCTCCTGATAAGCGACCATCAGTATCTCCTGATCAGTGCCCATCAGTATCTCCTGATCAGTGCCCATCAGTGTCTCCTGATCAGTGCCCATCAGTGCCTCCTGATCAGTGTCCATCAGTACTGCCTATTAGTGCCCATCAGTGCCTCCTGATCAGTGCCCATAAGTGCCTCCTGATCAGTGTCCATCAGTGCTGCCTATTAGTGCCCATCAGTGCCTCCTGATCAGTATCCATCAGTGCTGCCTATTAGTGCCCATCAGTGCCTCCTGATCAGTGCCCATCAGTGCCTCCTGATCAGTGTCCATCAGTGCTGCCTATTAGTGCCCATCAGTGCCTCCTGATCAGTGCCCATCAGTGCCTCCTGATCAGTGTCCATCAGTGCTGCCTATTAGTGCCCATCAGTGCCTCCTGATCAGTGCCCATCAGTGCCTCCTGATAAGCGACCATCAGTATCTCCTGATCAGTGTCCATCAGTGCTGCCTATTAGTGCCCATCAGTGCCTCCTGATCAGTGCCCATAAGTGCCTCCTGATCAGTGTCCATCAGTGCTGCCTATTAGTGTCCATCAGTGTCTCCTGATCAGTGTCCATCAGTGCTGCCTATTAGTGTCCATCAGTGTCTCCTGATCAGTGTCCATCAGTGCTGCCTATTAGTGCCCATAAGTGTCCCCTGATCAGTGCCCATCAATGAAGGAGAAAAATTACCTGTTTGCTAAATTTTAAAAATTAAAAAAAATTAGGTTTATTTGTTCATCAAAAAATAAAAAAAACCCAGTGGTGATTAAATATTACCAAAAAAGCTCTATTTGTGTGAAAAAAAATATAAAAATGTAATTTGGGTACAGTGTTGCATGACCGCACAATATAACACAAGAGAGTCATACCAGATCCAACCACAAGGAGGCAGAGTGACGGTAATTTTATATGTATAGTAACAGAGAGGGAGTCATACCAGATTCAATTACAAGGAGGCAGAGTGACGGTAATATTTTATGCATAGTAACACAGGGGAGTCATACCATATCCAACCCCAAGAAGGCAGAGTGATGGTAATATTATGTGTATAGTAACAGAGAGGGAGTCATACCAGATCTGACCACAAGGGGGCAGAGTGGCAGCAATATTATATGTATAGTAACACAGGGGGAGTCACTAGATCCACCCTCAAAGAGGCAGAGTGATAGTAATATTATATGTATAGTAACACAGGGAGAGTCATACCAGATCCAACCACAAGGAGGCAGAGTGACGGTAATATTATAAGTATAGTAACACAGGGGGAGTCATACCAGATCCGACCACAAGGAGGCAGAGTGACGATAATATTTTATGTATAGTAACACCGGGGGAGTCATACCAGATCCAACCCCAAGGAGGCAGAGTGACGGTAATATTATATGTATAGTAACACAGGGGGAGTCATACCAGATCTGACCACAAGGAGGCAGAGTGACGGTAATATTATAAGTATAGTAACACAGGGGGAGTCATACCAGATCCGACCACAAGGAGGCAGAGTGACGATAATATTATATGTATAGTAACACAGGGGGAGTCATACCAGATCCGACCACAAGGAGGCAGAGTGACGGTAATATTATATGTATAGTAACACAGGGGGAGTCATACCAGACCTGACCACAAGGAGGCAGAGTCACGATAATATTATGTGTAAAGTAACAAAGGGGGGTCATACCAGATTCGACCACAAGGAGGCAGAGTGATGGTAATATTATGTGTATAGTAACACAGGGGGAGTCATACCAGATCCAACCACAAGGAGGCAGAGTGATGGTAATATTATATGTATAGTAACACAGGGGGGTCATACCAGATCCGACCACAAGGAGGCAGAGTGATGGTAATATTATATGTATAGTAACACAGGGGGGTCATACCAGATCCGACCACAAGGAGGCAGAGTGACGGTAATATTATATGTATAGTAACACAGGGGGAGTCATACCAGATCCAACCCCAAGGAGGCAGAGTGATGGTAATATTATGTGTATAGTAACACAGGGGAGTCATACCAGATCCAACCACAAGGGGGCAGAGTGACAGTAATATTATAAGTATAGTAACACGGGGGAGTCATATCTGATCCGACCACAAGGAGGCAGAGTGATGGTAATATTATGTGTATAGTAACACGGGGGGTCATACCAGATCTGACCACAAGGAGGCAAAGTGACGGTAATATTATGTGTATAGTAACACAGGGGGAGTCATACCAGATCCAACCACAAGGGGGCAGAGTGACAGTAATATTATATGTATAGTAACACAGGGGGGTCATACCAGATCTGACCACAAGGAGGCAGAGTGACAGTAATATTATATGTATAGTAACACAGGGGGAGTCATATCTGATCCGACCACAAGGAGGCAGAGTGACAGTAATATTATTTGTATAGTAACACAGGGGGAGTCATACCAGATCCAACCACAAGGAGGCAGAGTGACGGTAATATTATATGTATAGTAACACAGGGGAGTCATATCTGATCCGACCACAAGGAGGCAGAGTGATGGTAATATTATGTGTATAGTAACACGGGGGGAGTCATACCAGATCCAACCACAAGCGGGCAGAGTGACAGTAATATTATTATTATTATTATTATTATACAGGATTTATATGGTGCCAACAGTTTACACAGCGCTTTACAATATAAAAGGGAGACAATACAGTTATAATACAATACAATACAAAAGGATTAGGTTACAATCTAATAGGGTGGGGCAGGTGGTATAAAAGGTTGTCACTGTGGGGGATGAGCTGATGGAAGTGGGAGGAGATTAGTTGGAGACGTAATCGGCTTTCCTGAAGAGATGAGTTTTCAGGGATCACCTGAAGGTAGAAGAGTAGGGGATAACCAGACAGGTGGAGGTAGCGAGTTCCAGAGGATGGGAGGGGCTCTGGAGAAAACCTGGAGAGGAGCATGGGAGGAGGAGACAACAGCTTGAGAGTAGGAGGTCTTGAGAAGAGCAGAGAGGAGGATTTGGGTGATATTTAGAGACAAGATTGGTGACGTAGATCGGGGCAGAGTTGTGAATGGCTTTGTATGTTGTGGTTAGTATTTTGAATTTAATTCGCTGGGTGATTGGGAGCCAGTGTAGGGATTGGAGGAGAGGGTTGGCAGACACTGAATGGAGACCAGTGTAGGGATTGGAGGAGAGGGGTGGCAGACACTGAATGGAGACCAGTGTAGGGATTGGAGGAGAGGGTTGGCAGACACTGAATGGAGACCAGTGTAGGGATTGGAGGAGAGGGTTGGCAGACACTGAATGGAGGTTAGTGTAGGGATTGGAGGAGAGGGTTGGCGGACACTGAATGGAGACCAGTGTAGGGATTGGAGGAGAGGGTTGGCAGACACTGAATGGAGGTCAGTGTAGGGATTGGAGGAGAGGGGTGGCAGACACTGAATGGAGACCAGTGTAGGGATTGGAGGAGAGGGTTGGCAGACACTGAATGGAGGTCAGTGTAGGGATTGGAGGAGAGGGTTGGCGGACACTGAATGGAGGTCAGTGTAGGGATTGGAGGAGAGGGTTGGCGGACACTGAATGGAGGTCAGTGTAGGGATTGGAGGAGAGGGTTGGCAGACACTGAATGGAGATCAGTGTAGGGATTGGAGGAGAGGGTTGGCAGACACTGAATGGAGACCAGTGTAGGGATTGGAGGAGAGGGTTGGCAGACACTGAATGGAGACCAGTGTAGGGATTGGAGGAGAGGGTTGGCAGACACTGAATGGAGGTCAGTGTAGGGATTGGAGGAGAGGGTTGGCAGACACTGAATGGAGGTCAGTGTAGGGATTGGAGGAGAGGGTTGGCAGACACTGAATGGAGACCAGTGTAGGGATTAGAGGAGAGGGTTGGCAGACACTGAATGGTGACCAGTGTAGGGATTGGAGGAGAGGGTTGGCGGACACTGAATGGAGACCAGTGTAGGGATTGGAGGAGAGGATTGGCAGACACTGAATGGAGGTCAGTGTAGGGATTGGAGGAGAGGGTTGGCAGACACTGAATGGAGACCAGTGTAGGGATTGGAGGAGAGGGTTGGCAGACGCTGAATGGAGGTCAGTGTAGGGATTGGAGGAGAGGGGTGGCAGACACTGAATGGAGACCAGTGTAGGGATTGGAGGAGAGGGTTGGCAGACACTGAATGGAGGTCAGTGTAGGGATTGGAGGGGAGGGTTGGCAGACACTGAATGGAGACCAGTGTAGGGATTGGAGGAGAGGGTTGGCAGACACTGAATGGAGGTCAGTGTAGGGATTGGAGGGGAGGGGTGGTAAACACTGAATAGAGACCAGTGTAGGGATTGGAGGAGAGGGTTGGCAGACACTGAATGGAGGTTAGTGTAGGGATTGGAGGAGAGGGTTGGCGGACACTGAATGGAGACCAGTGTAGGGATTGGAGGAGAGGGTTGGCAGACACTGAATAGAGGTCAGTGTAGGGATTGGAGGAGAGGGTTGGCGGACACTGAATGGAGACCAGTGTAGGGATTGGAGGAGAGGGTTGGCGGACACTGAATGGAGACCAGTGTAGGGATTGGAGGAGAGGGTTGGCAGACACTGAATGGAGGTCAGTGTAGGGATTGGAGGAGAGGGGTGGCAGACACTGAATGGAGACCAGTGTAGGGATTGGAGGAGAGGGTTGGCAGACACTGAATGGAGGTCAGTGTAGGGATTGGAGGAGAGGGTTGGCAGACACTGAATGGAGACCAGTGTAGGGATTGGAGGAGAGGGTTGGCAGACACTGAATGGAGATCAGTGTAGGGATTGGAGGAGAGGGTTGGCAGACACTGAATGGAGGTCAGTGTAGGGATTGGAGGAGAGGGTTGGCAGACACTGAATGGAGACCAGTGTAGGGATTGGAGGAGAGGGGTGGCAGACACTGAATGGAGACCAGTGTAGGGATTGGAGGAGAGGGTTGGCAGACACTGAATGGAGACCAGAGTAGGGATTGGAGGAGAGGGGTGGCAGACACTGAATGGAGACCAGTGTAGGGATTGGAGGAGAGGGTTGGCAGACACTGAATGGAGACCAGTGTAGGGATTGGAGGAGAGGGTTGGCAGACACTGAATGGAGACCAGTGTAGGGATTGGAGGAGAGGGTTGGCAGACACTGAATGGAGGTCAGTGTAGGGATTGGAGGAGAGGGTTGGCAGACACTGAATGGAGACCAGTGTAGGGATTGGAGGAGAGGGGTGGTGGACACTGAATAGAGACCAGTGTAGGGATTGGAGGAGAAGGTTGGCAGACACTGAATGGAGACCAGTGTAGGGATTGGAGGAGAGGGTTGGCAGACACTGAATGGAGACCAGTGTAGGGATTGAAGGAGAGGGTTTGCGGACACTGAATGGAGACCAGTGTAGGGATTGGAGGAGAGGGTTGGCAGACACTGAATGGAGGTCAGTGTAGGGATTGGAGGAGAGGGTTGGCAGACACTGAATGGAGGTCAGTGTAGGGATTGGAGGGGAGGGTGGGCAGACACTGAATGGAGACCAGTGTAGGGATTGGAGGAGAGGGTTGGCAGACACTGAATGGAGGTCAGTGTAGGGATTGGAGGAGAGGGCTGGCAGACACTGAATGGAGACCAGTGTAGGGATTGGAGGAGAGGGTTGGCAGACGCTGAATAGAGACCAGTGTAGGGATTGGAGGAGAGGGTTGGCAGACACTGAATGGAGACCAGTGTAGGGATTGGAGGAGAGGGTTGGTGGACACTGAATGAAGACCACTGTAGGGATTGGAGGAGAGGGTTGGTGGACACTGAATGGAGACCAGTGTAGGGATTGGAGGAGAGGGTTGGCAGACACTGAATGGAGACCAGTGTAGGGATTGGAGGAGAGGGTTGGCGGACACTGAATGGAGACCAGTGTAGGGATTGGAGGAGAGGATTGGCAGACACTGAATGGAGGTCAGTGTAGGGATTGGAGGAGAGGGGTGGCAGACACTGAATGGAGACCAGTGTAGGGATTGGAGGAGAGAGTTGGCAGACACTGAATGGAGACCAGTGTAGGGATTGGAGGAGAAGGTTGGCAGACACTGAATGGAGACCAGTGTAGGGATTGGAGGAGAGGGTTGGCGGACACTGAATGGAGACCAGTGTAGGGATTGGAGCAGAGGGTTGGCAGACACTGAATGGAGGTCAGTGTAGGGATTGGAGGAGAGGGGTGGCAGACACTGAATGGAGACCAGTGTAGGGATTGGAGGAGAGGGTTGGCAGACACTGAATGGAGGTCAGTGTAGGGATTGGAGGAGAGGGTTGGCAGACAGTGAATGGAGACCAGTGTAGGGATTGGAGGAGAGGGGTGGCAGACACTGAATGGAGATCAGTGTAGGGATTGGAGGAGAGGGTTGGCAGACACTGAATGGAGACCAGTGTAGGGATTGGAGGAGAGGGTTGGCAGACACTGAATGGAGACCAGTGTAGGGATTGGAGGAGAGGGTTGGCAGACACTGAATGGAGACCAGTGTAGGGATTGGAGGAGAAGGTTGGCGGACACTGAATGGAGACCAGTGTAGGGATTGGAGGAGAGGGTTTGTCAGACACTGAATGGAGACCAGTGTAGGGATTGGAGGAGAGGGGTGGTGGACACTGAATAGAGACCAGTGTAGGGATTGGAGGAGAAGGTTGGCAGACACTGAATGGAGACCAGTGTAGGGATTGGAGGAGAGAGTTGGCAGACACTGAATGGAGACCAGTGTAGGGATTGGAGGAGAGGGTTGGCAGACACTGAATGGAGACCAGTGTAGGGATTGGAGGAGAGGGTTGGCAGACACTGAATGGAGACCAGTGTAGGGATTGAAGGAGAGGGTTTGCGGACACTGAATGGAGACCAGTGTAGGGATTGGAGGGGAGGGTGGGCAGACACTGAATGGAGACCAGTGTAGGGATTGGAGGAGAGGGTTGGCAGACACTGAATGGAGGTCAGTGTAGGGATTGGAGGAGAGGGTTGGCAGACACTGAATGGAGACCAGTGTAGGGATTGGAGGAGAGGGTTGGCAGACGCAGAATAGAGACCAGTGTAGGGATTGGAGGAGAGGGTTGGCAGACACTGAATGGAGGTCAGTGTAGGGATTGGAGGGGAGGGGTGGTAAACACTGAATAGAGACCAGTGTAGGGATTGGAGGAGAGGGTTGGCAGACACTGAATGGAGGTTAGTGTAGGGATTGGAGGAGAGGGTTGGCGGACACTGAATGGAGACCAGTGTAGGGATTGGAGGAGAGGGTTGGCAGACACTGAATAGAGGTCAGTGTAGGGATTGGAGGAGAGGGTTGGCGGACACTGAATGGAGACCAGTGTAGGGATTGGAGGAGAGGGTTGGCAGACACTGAATGGAGGTCAGTGTAGGGATTGGAGGAGAGGGGTGTCAGACACTGAATGGAGACCAGTGTAGGGATTGGAGGAGAGGGTTGGCAGACACTGAATGGAGGTCAGTGTAGGGATTGGAGGAGAGGGTTGGCAGACACTGAATGGAGACCAGTGTAGGGATTGGAGGAGAGGGTTGGCAGACACTGAATGGAGACCAGTGTAGGGATTGGAGGAGAGGGTTGGCAGACACTGAATGGAGGTCAGTGTAGGGATTGGAGGAGAGGGTTGGCAGACACTGAATGGAGACCAGTGTAGGGATTGGAGGAGAGGGTTGGCAGACACTGAATGGAGACCAGTGTAGGGATTGGAGGAGAGAGTTGGCAGACACTGAATGGAGACCAGTGTAGGGATTGGAGGAGAGGGTTGGCAGACACTGAATGGAGACCAGTGTAGGGATTGAAGGAGAGGGTTGGCAGACACTGAATGGAGGTCAGTGTAGGGATTGGAGGAGAGGGTTGGCAGACACTGAATGGAGGTCAGTGTAGGGATTGGAGGGGAGGGTGGGCAGACACTGAATGGAGACCAGTGTAGGGATTGGAGGAGAGGGTTGGCAGACACTGAATGGAGGTCAGTGTAGGGATTGGAGGAGAGGGTTGGCAGACACTGAATGGAGACCAGTGTAGGGATTGGAGGAGAGGGTTGGCAGACACTGAATGGAGACCAGTGTAGGGATTGGAGGAGAGGGGTGGTGGACACTGAATGAAGACCACTGTAGGGATTGGAGGAGAGGGTTGGCGGACACTGAATGGAGACCAGTGTAGGGATTGGAGGAGAGGGTTGGAAGACACTGAATGGAGACCAGTGTAGGGATTGGAGGAGAAGGTTGGCAGACACTGAATGGAGACCAGTGTAGGGATTGGAGGAGAGGGTTGGCAGACACTGAATGGAGACCAGTGTAGGGATTGGAGGAGAGGGTTTGCAGACACTGAATGGAGACCACTGTAGGGATTGGAGGAGGGGGTTGGCAGACACTGAATGGAGACCAGTGTAGGGATTGGAGGAGAGGGTTGGCAGACACTGAATGGAGACCAGTGTAGGGATTGGAGGAGAGGGTTGGCAGACACTGAATGGAGACCAGTGTAGGGATTGGAGGAGAGGGTTGGCAGACACTGAATGGAGACCAGTGTAGGGATTGGAGGAGAGGGTTGGTGGACACTGAATGGAGACCAGTGTAGGGATTGGAGGAGAGGGTTGGCAGACACTGAATGGAGGTCAGTGTAGGGATTGGAGGAGAGGGTTGGCAGACACTGAATGGAGACCAGTGTAGGGATTGGAGGGTTGGCAGACACTGAATGGAGGTTAGTGTAGGGATTGGAGGAGAGGGTTGGCGGACACTGAATGGAGACCAGTGTAGGGATTGGAGGAGAGGGTTGGCAGACACTGAATAGAGGTCAGTGTAGGGATTGGAGGAGAGGGTTGGCGGACACTGAATGGAGACCAGTGTAGGGATTGGAGGAGAGGGTTGGCGGACACTGAATGGAGACCAGTGTAGGGATTGGAGGAGAGGGTTGGCAGACACTGAATGGAGGTCAGTGTAGGGATTGGAGGAGAGGGGTGGCAGACACTGAATGGAGACCAGTGTAGGGATTGGAGGAGAGGGGTGGCAGACACTGAATGGAGAACAGTGTAGGGATTGGAGGAGAGGGGTGGCAGACACTGAATGGAGACCAGTGTAGGGATTGGAGGAGAGGGGTGGCAGACACTGAATGGAGACCAGTGTAGGGATTGGAGGAGAGGGTTGGCAGACACTGAATGGAGACCAGTGTAGGGATTGGAGGAGAGGGTTGGCAGACACTGAATGGAGACCAGTGTAGGGATTGGAGGAGAGGGTTGGTGGACACTGAATGGAGACCAGTGTAGGGATTGGAGGAGAGGGTTGGCAGACACTGAATGGAGGTCAGTGTAGGGATTGGAGGAGAGGGTTGGCAGACACTGAATGGAGACCAGTGTAGGGATTGGAGGAGAGGGGTGGTGGACACTGAATAGAGACCAGTGTAGGGATTGGAGGAGAAGGTTGGCAGACACTGATTGGAGACCAGTGTAGGGATTGGAGGAGAGAGTTGGCAGACACTGAATGGAGACCAGTGTAGGGATTGGAGGAGAGGGTTGGCAGACACTGAATGGAGACCAGTGTAGGGATTGGAGGAGAGGGTTGGCAGACACTGAATGGAGACCAGTGTAGGGATTGAAGGAGAGGGTTTGCGGACACTGAATGGAGACCAGTGTAGGGATTGGAGGAGAGGGTTGGCAGACACTGAATGGAGACCAGTGTAGGGATTGGAGGAGAGGGTTGGCAGACACTGAATGGAGGTCAGTGTAGGGATTGGAGGAAAGGGTTGGCAGACACTGAATGGAGACCAGTGTAGGGATTGGAGGAGAGGGATGGCAGACACTGAATGGAGGTCAGTGTAGGGATTGGAGGAGAGGGTTGGCAGACACTGAATGGAGACCAGTGTAGGGATTGGAGGAGAGGGTTGGCAGACGCTGAATAGAGACCAGTGTAGGGATTGGAGGAGAGGGTTGGCAGACTCTGAATGGAGACCAGTGTAGGGATTGGAGGAGAGGGTTTGCGGACACTGAATGGAGACCAGTGTAGGGATTGGAGGAGAGGGTTGGCAGACACTGAATGGAGACCAGTGTAGGGATTGGAGGAGAGGGTTGGCAGACACTGAATGGAGACCAGTGTAGGGATTGGAGGAGAGGGTTGGCAGACACTGAATGGAGGTCAGTGTAGGGATTGGAGGAGAGGGTTGGCAGACACTGAATGGAGACCAGTGTAGGGATTGGAGGAGAGGGTTGGCAGACGCTGAATAGAGACCAGTGTAGGGATTGGAGGAGAGGGTTGGCAGACTCTGAATGGAGACCAGTGTAGGGATTGGAGGAGAGGGTTGGCAGACACTGAATGGAGACCAGTGTAGGGATTGGAGGAGAGGGTTGGCAGACACTGAATGGAGGTTAGTGTAGGGATTGGAGGAGAGGGGTGGTGGACACTGAATGGAGACCAGTGTAGGGATTGGAGGGGAGGGTTGGCAGACCAGATCCAACCACAAGGGGGCAGAGTGACGGTAATATTAAATGTATAGTAATACAGAGAGAGTCATTCCAGATCCGACCACAAGGGGGCAGAGTGACGGTAATATTATATGTATAGTAATACAGGGGAGTCATTCCAGATCCGACCACAAGGGGGCAGAGTGACGGTGATATTATATGTATAGTAACACAGGGGGAGTCATACCAGATCCAACCACAAGGCGGCAGCATAGCGAGTGTTATCATCATATGTACTACTGCGCATGCTTAGACCGCCATTTTTCATTACACCAATTGCTGATCGTCAACATGATGGCGGCAACAGCGGACACGTCTCTGTGTAAAGTCTTATTCACATTTCGGCTTCTATGTCAGAAAACGTAAAACGAACAGGTCCTCAATAAAATGGCGGATTAGTCGTCCTATAGAGCCCACTTCTTGTAGCTCCGGGGTCATTATGTGAAAGTAATCTCCATGCGGGTCATTTTCTCTCTAATAAAATGACGTCACCGGCTCCAAGTTTAAGAAACATGATAAACTGTGTTTCGTCAGAGTAGGCGTCCCCTCAGAATGTATAACGGAAGTGACGTTTCATCGCCGCCATCTTCCTACACCCCGCACTCCTCCTTAATATAGACACAGTGAGAAGGCAGCAAGCGGACATCTTGTTACACCCACGGTAGTTTTGCTTTTCACACTTATTTTTAACAGTAAACGCAGCTTATCAAGTGAAATACAGGATTTTTAAATCCGGCGGACTGTTTGCATGTCGAGTTTTAAAAGCAGCTGCAAACCTGCTGATCTCACAGGTTTGCTAATCTGACAGACAACGCTGCTTTTATATTTCAACATGTAAACAGTCCGACGGGTATCTAAATCCTGTATTTCACTTTATAAGCTCCGTTTACTGTTAAAAATAAGTGTGAAATGCAAAACTCCGGTGGGTGTAACAAGATGTCCGCTTGTCCCCTTGTCACTGTAGCCTTACTGTGGTGGCGTGCGGGGTGTAGCAAGATGGCGGCGATGGAACGTCACTTCCGTTACATATTCTGACGTGTCGCCAAATCTGATGAAACACCAGCGCCATATTTTTGAAGACCATAGTATTTACTGCTCGCCTAAATGGCAGATGCTCTGGTCATACGCAGTACGATACACAGAAAAGTCCGCCGCGATGCCATTTTCTTGAAGACCTAAACAATTATCTACCATAAAATGGCGGCGGACTGGGCATGCGCTGTATCTTATGCAAATATTATGCTGCCATCTGCTGGCTAATCCTGGTAACGCTTACAATGATTTTCTATACAGAGGATATAGCTGCTACTCTGCTGCCGCCTTGTGGATGAATGTGGTAGCACTTCGTATTTCTTAAATGTATGGGGACTAGTGCGCAAAAGACCACAAGGTGAACAAACAATATCTGAAACTGACAATGAGGTATCCGGTAGAGAGCTGCCAACATAGATGGGTCCACTCAGTTCCCCCAAGGAAAACAATAAAATTATATAAAATATGTGGCGCTACTCTATCAGTCAGTAACAATCAGACAATAAAAAAGCCTAAACCGTAAAAATCTGAGGTGGGAGATAAGGTAGACAAAATAAAATCCAACCCATAAATACAAGACAAAAGAAAATTAAAATGAGCTAGGGACTGGTAACACACAGGAGTCCCTCAGAGAAGACAGCAATTCTGAATTGTAGAGGTAGATGGGTGAATGACAATCATTAAAATGCTCAATGAAAATAAACTCAATAGTATACTATATCAGCCACCCTGCCTCAAGGGAAGTGACAATCAGACAGAAACTTATAAATAAAAATATAATGACTTCCCAAACAAACTGACCAAAAAACTAGGATGATAGGCAAAACACCAAATAAAACTTAAGGTGTACCACAAGTAACAGCTAAAAATCAATAAATCTCTAGTGATGATATCATATCTTAAAAGTGAACCATATTAAATTATGGATAATCTAGGAGAGGATGTATTTCCTGGAGCGATGTGCGTTGCGTCAGGGTAGGAGGAGTCAGGTGCCGACGCTTCTCGGGGACGGCCGAACCCGGAAGCTTTACACATCTACTGATCGCTGCTATTTTTAATGTAAGTTTTTATGTTTGATTAATAAACTTATTCGTAAATACTACACCATGAGACCTCTCCTTTGTTCCTAAACAATTGCTGGGATTACTGTGAGCGGCGGGAGGAGATCCAGAGTGACAGTTCTGCTGACATCGCTCCAGGAAATACATCCTCTCCTAGATTATCCACCCGCTCTACTTGGCCCATTGGGGGCCGCTGCTGGAGGTGAGAGGCTGGGGGAAACACTTGGTGTATGCACCAGAACGTATATAAAAGAAGAGCACCAGTCACTACACATTTGGCACTTCAACTAAAGATTGGTCTTTGCAGACATCACTCATCACAGTCTCACTTTTTTATGGACTAAATTGCACCATTGTCACTGTGTGGGAAGGCATCTCTGTTGTGGGATTGCCTGTCCTCATATTATTTATTATTATTTATTTTTCTACTCATTAATACTTATTTATAGTGCATTAGAATATTATGATTGCACCATTTTTCACTGTTTGTATTTTATATTGATACTGTGGATTCACATCAATATGGAATTTCTGCATGTTTCAGACTTCTTTGCACTCTTGCACATAATTTAATATGGTTCACTTTTAAGATATGATATCATCACTAGAGATTTATTGATTTTTAGCTGTTACTTGTGGTACACCTTAAGTTTTATTTGGTGTTTTGCCTATCATCCTAGTTTTTTGGTCAGTTTGTTTGGGAAGTCATTATATTTTTATTTATAAGTTTCTTTCTGATTGTCACTTCCCTTGAGGCAGGGTGGCTGATATAGTATACTATTGAGTTTATTTTCATCGAGCATTTTAATGATTGTCATTCACCCATCTACCTCTACAATTCAGAATTGCTGTCTTCTCTGAGGGACTCCTGTGTGTTACCAGTCCCTAGCTCATTTTAATTTTCTTTTGTCTTGTATTTATGGGTTGGATTTTATTTTGTCTACCTTATCTCCCACCTCAGATTTTTACGGTTTAGGCTTTTTTATTGTCTGATTGTTACTGACTGATAGAGTAGCGCCACTTCGTATTTCTTAGCACACTCTATATATGATATATATGACATGATAAGGCTGCCATCTGGTGGCTGAACCTGGTATGACTCCCTCTGAAGGTCCCGCACAGAATATTATCTTTCCTCAATACAATCCGGGCCGGTGTCTTGTCAAATTCAGTCCCCTATCATATAGTGTCCGCCCTGTACTGCGCAGGCGCAGTACAGAGGACAAACGAGACGCCGAAAGTCTCCGAAGTTTAACAGCTGATCATCAGCTGTACACGGCGCCTGCGCTGTTATTCTCACCCTATGTCCAGGTTCATTCCCTACTATCCAAGTGGACATAGAGTGAGAATAAATAGTTGCCGAGCGCAGCGAGGCCGTGCCCGAAGCGTGGGGAGCGAAGCGAGCGTGAGGGGCCCTCTTACACAGCCATCGCTAACAAGTGCCGAAGCGCCGTGTACAGCTGATGGTCAGCTGATCAACTTCGGACACTTTCGGCATCTCCTTCTGCTCCGTACTACGCAAGCGCTGCGCCTGCACAGTACGGAGCGGACACTATCCGATAGGAGGACAGTATATGTCAGAACACCGGGAAGGAGCGGCAGGAAGCATAACGTGTCCCGTCCACAGCGGACACCATTTTTTCGAGGACTTCATCATTTTGAAGCAATAGAAGAAGAACTTGCTATGCAGAAAAGATTTTTTTTCTGAGTCTGTCTGCTGCCGCCATCTTGTTGAAGACCATTATTCTATACTTTCCAAAATGGCAGCTCTGTGTTCACACCGGAAAAAAAGATTGGGGAAGGAGGTAATATGGGGGTAATAGGGGGATGGAATTATGGGGTCTGTGTATGGGGGGATAGGGGGTGATGGGGGTGTAAGTGGTGAATAAGAATATAGAATTGGGGCCTGGGGGTGTATGTGAGGATAGAATGGGGGTCTGGGTGTGTGTAGGGGGATGGAATGGGGGCCTGGGGGTGCATAAGGGGAGTAGGGGGATGGAATGGGGGCCTGGGGGAAGTAGGGGGATGGAATGGGGGAGATGGGGGCCTGGGGGGTGTATGGGGGGAGTAGGGGGATGGAATGGGGGAGATGGGGGCCTGGGGGGTGTATGGGGGGAGTAGGGGGATGGAATAGTGGTCTGGGTGTGTATGCGGAGACTAGTCAAGGGGAATGGGGGTCTGGGGGGTATAGGGAGATGCAATGGGAGTCATGGGGAGGGGGTTATATGGGGGTCAGGTTATAAGTAATGGCGGATGGCGATGTCTGTAGAATAGTCCGAAATGTAAACTATCACCAGCACTGAATGGTAATAATACAGAAATAGGAGATTTATTGCCCCCAGACAGTGTGACATCTCAGGACCCCCGATGACCCTTTTCTCAGGCCGCACTCACAATGTTTGTAGAAATACAACATTTATTATCCAGCAATGGTGGGCTGGAGATAGTGTGTGAAGCGTGTGAGGTAGGATATTCTGGGGGGTCCCATGGGAGGAGGAAAATACAAACTCACTGCTGATGTAAGAATTACTGTGAAGTGAAGTCTCTGCAGCAAGCAAGCTGGCAGTGAAGTCAAAACAGCCGGGAACTTTGTCCATATTCAGAGAGATGAGTGGGAAGTACTTTGTCTGTAAAAATAAAACTGGACTGGAAACCATTAAACCATGACTGGTGAGTCTCACTAACTCATAAGGATGGGTTCAGGTGTGGTTGCAGCTCCACATGCCGATCCCGCCAGGAAGCTGACACTCCGCAGCGCTAATCACAGCAAGTGAGACATTTCCCGATCTGTGCGGCTGCGGACCTGGAAATATCTCACTGCCTGTGATTAGCACTGCGGAGTGTCAGCTTCCTGGCGGGATCGGCATGTGGAGCTGCAACCACGCCTGAACCCATCCTTACTGATAATAATCTCTTTGCAGCAAAAACAAGGAACAACCTGAGGGGCCCCAATTAGACTGATAGCCCCCCGCAGATCTTCTACAGGAGACGGAGCAGTGGCTGGTAAAATATATTACGGGGGGATCTAGATGGGATGGGGTGTAGGGGACCTCCAGACATAGATGGACAGATGGGGCAGAGGGGAGGGATGGGGGTGTAGGGTACCTTCAGACATAGATGGACAGATTGGGCAGAGGGGAGGGATGGGGGTGTAGGGTACCTCCAGACATAGATGGACATATTGGGCAGAGGGGAGGGATGGGGGTGTAGGGTACCTTCAGACATAGATGGACATATTGGGCAGAGGGGAGGGATGGGGGTGTAGGGTACCTTCAGACATAGATGGACAGATAGGGCAGAGGGGAGGGATGGGGGTGTAGGGTACCTCCAGACATAGATGGACATATTGGGCAGAGGGGAGGGATGGGGGTGTAGGGTACCTTCAGACATAGATGGACATATTGGGCAGAGGGGAGGGATGGGGGTGTAGGGTACCTCCAGACATAGATGGACATATTGGGCAGAGGGGAGGGATGGGGGTGTAGTGTGCCTCCAGACATAGATGGATAGATGAGGACAGTGAGATAGAGGAGAGGGATGGGGGTGTAGGGTACCTCCAGACATAGATGGATAGATGAGGACAGTGATATAGAGGGGAGGGATGGGGGTGTAGGGGGCCTCCAGACATAGATGGACATATTGGGCAGAGGGGAGGGATGGGGGTGTAGGGTACCTTCAGACATAGATAAACAGATGGAGCAGAGGGGAGGGATGGGGGTGTAGGGTACCTCCAGACATAGATGGACAGATTGGGCAGAGGGGAGGGATGGGGGTGTAGGGGACCTCTAGACATAGATGGACAGATGAGGACAGTGAGATAGAGGGGAGGGATGGGGGTGTAGGGTACCTCCAGACATAGATGGACAGATGAGGACAGTGAGATAGAGGGGAGGGATGGGGGTGTAGGGTACCTCCAGACATATATGGACATATTGGGCAGAGGGGAGGGATGGGGGTGTAGGGTACCTTCAGACATAGATAAACAGATGGAGCAGAGGGGAGGGATGGGGGTGTAGGGTACCTTCAGACATAGATAAACAGATGGAGCAGAGGGGAGGGATGGGGGTGTAGGGGACCTCTAGACATAGATGGACAGATGAGGACAGTGAGATAGAGGGGAGGGATGGGGGTGTAGGGTACCTCCAGACATAGATGGACAGATGAGGACAGTGAGATAGAGGGGAGGGATGGGGGTGTAGGGTACCTCCAGACATAGATGGACAGATGAGGACAGTGATATAGAGGGGAGGGATGGGGGTGTAGGGTGTCTCCAGACATAGATGGACAGATGAGGACAGTGATATAGAGGGGAGGGATGGGGGTGTAGGGTGTCTCCAGACATAGATGGACAGATGAGGACAGTGAGATAGAGGGGAGGGATGGGGGTGTAGGGTGCCTCCAGACATAGATGGACAGATGAGGACAGTGAGATAGAGGGGAGGGATGGGGTGTAGGGTGCCTCCAGACATAGATGGACAGATGGAGCAGAGGGGAGGGATGGGGGTGTAGGGTACCTCCAGACATAGATGGACAGATGAGGACAGTGATATAGAGGGGAGGGATGGGGGTGTAGGGTACCTCCAGACATAGATGGAGAGATGAGGACAGTGAGATAGAGGGGAGGGATGGGGGTGTAGGGTGCCTCCAGACATAGATGGACAGATGAGGGGAGGGATGGGGGTGTAGGGTGCCTCCAGACATAGATGGACAGATGAGGACAGTGAGATAGAGGGGAGGGATGGGGGTGTAGGGTACCTCCAGACATAGATGGACAGATGAGGACAGTGAGATAGAGGGGGGATGGGGGTGTAGGGGACCTCCAGACATAGATGGACAGATGGAGCAGAGGGGAGGGATGGGGGTGTAGGGTGCCTCCAGACATAGATGGACAGATGGAGCAGAGGGGAGGGATGGGGGTGTAGGGTACCTCCAGACATGGACAAATAAATGATAAAAATTTCATTTGAGTACAGTGTTGTATGACCGTGCAATTGTCATTTAAAGTGCGCCAGCGCTGAAAGCTGAAAATTGGTCTGGGCAGGAGGGGGTTTAAGTGCCCGGTAAGCAAGTGGTTAATTAGGGTATTCCCGCTTTACCATAGGAACTTCACCTAACCACAAGGGAGCAGAGTGACGGTAATATTATATGTATAGTAACACAGGGGGAGTCATACCAGATCCAACCACAAGGAGGCAGAGTGTCGGTAATATTATATGTATAGTAACACAGGGGGAGTCATACCAGATCCAACCACAAGGGGGCAGAGTGACGGTAATATTATATGTATAGTAACACAGAGAGTCATACCAGATCCAACCACAAGGAGGCAGAGTGGCGGTAATATTATATGTATAGTAACACAGGGGGAGTCATACCAGATCCAACCACAAGGGGGCAGAGTGACGGCAATATTATATGTATAGTAACACAGGGGGAGTCATACCAGATCCAACCACAAGGGGGCAGAGTGACGGTAATATTATATGTATAGTAACACAGAGAGTCATACCAGATCCAACCACAAGGAGGCAGAGTGGCGGTAATATTATATGTATAGTAACACAGGGGGAGTCATACCAGATCCAACCACAAGGGGGCAGAGTGACGGCAATATTATATGTATAGTAACACAGGGGGAGTCATACCAGATCCAACCACAAGGGGGCAGAGTGACGGTAATATTATATGTATAGTAACACAGAGAGTCATACCAGATCCAACCACAAGGCGTCAGAGTGACAGTAATATTTTATGTATAGTAACACAGGGGGAGTCATACCAGATCCAACCACAAGGAGGCAGAGTGACGGTAATATTTTATGTATAGTAATACAGGGGGAGTCATACCGGATCCAACACAAGGAGGCAGAGTGAAGGTAATATTAGAAGTACACAAATACTTAAAAGTGGGGTATGCCTGTATAGTAACACAGGGGAGTCATACCGGGTCCAACCACAAGGTGGCAGAGTGACGGTAATATTATATGTATAGTAACACAGGGGAGTCATACCAGATGCATCCACAAGGGGACAGAGTGACAGTAATATTATATGTATAGTAACACAGGGGAGTCATACCAGATGCAACCACAAGGTCACAGAGTGACGGTAATATTATATGTATAGTAACACAGGGGAGTCATACCAGATCCAACCACAAGGCGGCAGAGTGACGGTAATATTATATGTATAGTAACACAGGGGAGTCATACCAGATCCAACCACAAAGTGGCAGAGTGTCGGTAATATTATATGTATAGTAACACAGGGGAATCATACCAGATCCAACCACAAGGCGGCAGAGTGACGGTAATATTATATGTATAGTAACACAGCGGAGTCATACCAGATCCAACCACAAAGTGGCAGAGTGTCGGTAATATTATATGTATAGTAACACAGGGGGAGTCATACCAGATACATCCACAAGGTGGCAGAGTGACGGTAATATTATATGTATAGTAACACAGGGGGAGTCATACCAGATCCAACCACAAGGGGGCAGAGTGACGGTAATATTATGTGAATAGTAACACAAGGGGAGTCATACCAGATCCAACCACAAAGCGGCAGAGTGACGGTAATATTATATGTATAGTAACACGGGGGGAGTCATGCCAGATACATCCACAAGGTGGCAGAGTGACGGTAATATTATATGTATAGTAACACAGGGGAGTCATACCAGATCCAACCACAAAGCGGCAGAGTGACGGTAATATTATATGTATAGTAACACAGGGGGAGTCATACCAGATCCAACCACAAGGGGGCAGAGTGACGGTAATATTATATGTATAGTAACACAGGGGGAGTCATACCAGATCCAACCACAAAGCGGCAGAGTGACGGTAATATTATATGTATAGTAACACAGGGGGAGTCATACCAGATCCAACCACAAGGGGGCAGAGTGATGGTAATATTATATGTATAGTAACACAGGGGGAGTCATACCAGATCCAACCACAAGGGGGCAGAGTGTCGGTAATATTATGTGTATAGTAACACAGGGGAGTCATACCAGATCCAACCACAAAGCGGCAGAGTGACGGTAATATTATATGTATAGTAACACAGGGGGAGTCATACCAGATCCAACCACAAGGGGGCAGAGTGATGGTAATATTATATGTATAGTAACACAGGGGGAGTCATACCAGATACATCCACAAGGTGGCAGAGTGACGGTAATATTATGTGAATAGTAACACAAGGGGAGTCATACCAGATCCAACCACAAGGCGGCAGAATGACGGTAATATTATATATATAGTAACACAGGGGAGTCATACCAGATCCAACCACAAGGTGGCAGAGTGTCGGTAATATTATATGTATAGTAACACAGGGGGAGTCATACCAGATCCAACCACAAGGGGGCAGAGTGTCGGTAATATTATATGTATAGTAACACAGAGGAGTCATACCAGATCCAACCACAAGGAGGCAGAGTGACGGTAATATTAAATGTATAGTAAGACAGGGGAGTCATACCAGATCCAACCACAAGGAGGCAGAGTGACGGTAATATTAGAAGTACACAAATAAACCCAATTTTGTACTTAAAAGTGGGGTATGCCTGTATAGTAACACGGGAGTCATACCGGATCCAACCACAAGGCGGCAGAGTGACGGTAATATTATATGTATAATAACACAGGGGAGTCATACCAGGATCATCCACAAGGGGACAGCAGAGTGACGTTAATGTTTTGAGTATAGTAACATAAGAGAGTCATACCAGATACGACCACAAGGCGGCAGCATAGCGAGTGCTATCATCATATACTGAGCATGCCCAAGCCGCCATTTTTTATTATACCAAAATATTGGACCTCAAGATGATGGCGGCAACAGCAGACATGTCTGAATCTCATTTCCCCCTCTATTTCAGACAACATAAAACGATGAGGTCTTCAGTAAAATGGCGGCCTCATCGTCCTCTAGATCCCGATTCTCGTAGCTCCGGGGTCTTTATGTGAAAGTAATCTCCATTCGGGTCATTATCTCTATAACAAAATGACGTCACCGGCTCCAAGAAACATTATGAAGTGTCCAATAAGAATGGTGGGGGCGGAGCCTGGCAACTATCCCCGCCCCTGTAAAACACGGCTCTCTATCAAGTCCGCTCGGACATGGTCACGCCCACTGCATAGTGATTGGTGTTCCATCTAACTTCTACAGTTTGCCTTCTGAAAATCGAGCCTGACAGGGCAAAACTAACCCTATGAGTATAATGAACACGGCGCCATATTACTGAAGACCAGAGTACTATTTACTGCTCGGATAAATGGCAGCTGTTCTGGTCATGCGCAGTACACTAAACAGAAAAGTCCGTCGTGCCGCAATTTTCTTGAGGATTTAAAATATTATCTACTATAAAATGGCAGCGGACTGGGCATGCGCTGTATCTCATGCATACACCATGATGCCATCTGCTGGCTGATCCTGGTAACGCTCAACATTTATTGTCTATACAGAGGATGTAGCCGCTACTTTGCTGCCGCCTTGAGGATGAATGTGGTAGCACTTCGTATTTCTAAGCACACTATATATATGACATGATAAGGCTGCCATCTGGTGGCAGAACCTGGTATGACTCCCTCTGAAGGTTCCGCACAGAATATTATCTTTCCTCAATACAATCCGGGCCGGGAAGAAGCTGGATGCATAACGTGTCCCGTCCACATCAGACACTATTTTATCGATGACCTCCTCATTGTGGAAGCAATGGAAGCTGAACTTGTTTAGCGGAAAAGATTTGTTTCTGAGACTATTTGCGGCCGCCATTTTGTTGAAGACCAATTCATTGTTCTCTATTTTCCAAGATGGCAGCTCTGTGATCACCACAGAGAAAACGTTTGTGGAAATATGTGATATGGGGGTAATAGGGGGGTGGAATGGAGGTGATGGGGGTCTGGGTTTGTGTATGGGGGGACTAGGGGGATAGAATGAGGGCTATGGGTGCCTGGGGATGATATGGGGGATGGAATGGGGGTCTGAGTGTGTGTGTATGGGGGGAGTAGGAGGATGTAATGGGGGAGATGGAGGCCCCGGGGGGGTATGTATGGGGGGAGTAGGAGGATGTAATGGGGGAGATGGAGGCCCCGGGGGGGTATGTATGGGGGGAGTAGGAGGATGTAATGGGGGAGATGGAGGCCCCGGGGGGGGTGTGTATGGGGGGAGTAGGAGGATGTAATGGGGGAGATGGAGGCCCCTGGGGGTGGGTGTATTGGGGGAGTGGGAGGATGTAATGGAGATAGAGGCCCCGGGGGGGTGGTTGTATGAGGGGGAGTAGGAGAATGTAATGGGGGCCTGTGGTTGATATGGTGGTAATAGGGGATAGAATGGGGGTGATGGAGGTCTGGGGTGGATATGAGGGGGATAGGGGATGTAATATAGGTGTATAGGGAGAGTAGGGGGATGGCATGGGGGCCTGGGGGGAGTAGGGGGATATGATGGAGGTGTATTTGGGGATGGAATGGGGGTGATAAGTGTATGGGGAGACTAGTCGTATGTAATGGGGGTCTGTGGGTGGAATAGGGAGATGCAATGGGGGTGATGGAGATCTAGGGGTGTGAGTGGGGGTTAGGGGATGGAATGGGGGGAGATGGGGGTCTGGGGGCTGTATGGGGGGAGTAGCATGATGGAATGGGAGTCTGGGAGTGTATTTGTGGATGGAATGGGGTGATGAGGGCCTGGGGGTATATGGGGAGACTAGTCTAATGGAATGGGGGTTTGGGGGGGAATAGGGAAATGTAATGAGGGTGATGGGTGTGTGTGGGCAAAAAAAGGCATGTGATGGGGGTCATGGGGAAGGGTAGTTATTTGGGGGGGATTAGGATGGAATTGGGGTCATAGGGGCCTTAGGGTTGTATGAGTGAAGGGCGGTAGATGGGGGACGGTGGCCGGGGGGTGTATGAGGGCAATAAGGGGATGGGATGGGGAAGATGGTGGGGAGGTTTATGGGTAAAGGGGTGACGAGGGAATGGGGGGGCGATGGTGGCGGGGGGTGTATGGGTGGAATGGAGGGGTGATGTGATGGTGGCTGGGGGGGGGGTGTATGAGTGAAGGTAATGATGGAGGGATGGAATGGGTGGTGATGGTGTCCGGAGGGTGTATGGGTGGAATGGAGGGGTGATGTGATGGTGGCGGGGGGTGTATGGGTGGAATGGAGGGGTGATGTGATGGTGGCTGGGGGGGTGTATGAGTGAAGGTAATGATGGAGGGATGGAATGGGGGGCGATGGTGTCCGGAGGGTGTATGGGTGGAATGGAGGGGTGATGTGATGGTGACTGGGGCGGTGTATGAGTGAAGGTAATGATGGAGGGATGGAATGGGGGGGTGATAGTGGCCGGGGTATGTATGGGGGGGTCAGGGTATAAATAATGGAGGATGGCGTTGTCTGTAGAATAGTCCTGAATGTAAACTATCACCAGCACCGAATGGTAATAATACAGAAATAGGAGATTTATTGCCCCCAGACAGTGTGACATTTTAGGACCCCCGATGACCCTTTTCTCAGGCCGCACTCACAATGTTTTCTGGATAATAAATGTCATATTTTTGTATTCTTACAATGGTGGGCTGGAGATAGTTTGTATCCCCCCCCCCCCCCATGGGACCCCCCAGCATGTCCTCCCTCACACACATCTCACACTCACTGCTCATCTCTTACTCTAAGACTTCTGAATGACTGTGAAGTGAAGTCTCTGCAGCAAGCAAGCTGCCAGTGAGGTCAAAACAGCCGGGAACTTTGTCCATATTCAGAGAGATGAGTGGGAAGTACTTTGTCTGTAAAAATAAAACTGGACTGGGAACCATTAAACCATGACTGGTGAGTCTCACTAACTGATAATAATATTCTCTTTTCAGCAGAATGAAGGAACAACCTGAGGAAAAAATCTGAGGGGCCCCATTAGACTGACCCCCCAAATACGGCATCAAGATGGATAAAAGAGGAGTATGCGATTCACGCTGAAGGTAAAAAAAAATCAAGATGGATAGAAGATCTTCTAAAGGAGACGGAGCAGTTGCTGGTAATATATATTAAAAGGGGAGCTAGATGGGATGGGGGTGTAGGGTTCCTCCAGTCATAGATGGATAGATGAGGACAGTGATATAGAGGGGAGGGATGGGGTGTAGGGGGCCTCCAGACATAGATGGACAGATGATGACAGTGAGATAGAAGGGAGGGATGGGGGTGTAGGGTACCTCCAGACATAGATGGATAGATGATGACAGTGAGATAGAGGGGATGGATGGGGGTGTAGGGTGCCTCCAGACATAGATGGATAGATGAGGACAGTGAGATAGAGGGGAGGGATGGGGGTGTAGGGTACCTCCAGACATAGATGGACAGATGAGGACAGTGAGATAGAGGGGAGGGATGGGGGTGTAGGGTGCCTCCAGACATAGATGGACAGATGAGGACAGTAAGATAGAGGGGATGGATGGGGGTGTAGGGTGCCTCCAGACATAGATGGATAGATGAGGACAGTGATATAGAGGGGATGGATGGGGGTGTAGAGGGCCTCCAGACATAGATGGATAGATGAGGACAGTGAGATAGAGGGGAGGGATGGGGGTGTAGGGTACATCCAGACATAGATGGACAGATGAGGACAGTGATATAGAGGGGAGGGATGGAGGTGTAGGGTGCCTCCAGACATAGATGGACAGATGAGGACAGTGAGATAGAGGGGAGGGATGGGGGTGTAGTGTACCTCCAGACATAGATGGACAGATGAGGACAGTGAGATAGAGGGGAGGGATGGGGGTGTAGGGTACCTCCAGACATAGATGGACAGATGAGGACAGTGAGATAGAGGGGGGGGGCTGGGTGTGTAGTGTACCTCCAGACATAGATGGACAGATGACAGTGATATAGAGGGGAGGGATGGGGGTGTAGGGTACCTCCAGACATAGATGGACAGATGAGGACAGTGATATAGAGGGGGGGCTGGATGTGTAGGGTACCTCCAGACATAGATGGACAGATGAGGACAGTGATATAGAGTGGAGGGATGGGGGTGTAGGGTACCTCCAGACATAGATGGACAGATGAGGACAGTGATATAGAGGGGAGAGATGGGGGTGTAGGGTGTCTCCAGACATAGATGGACAGATGAGGACAGTGATATAGAGGGGAGGAATGGGGGTGTAGGGGGCCTCCAGACATAGATGGATAGATGAGGACAGTGAGATAGAGGGGAAGGATGGGGTGTAGGGGGCCTCCAGACATAGATGGACAGATGAGGACAGTGAGATAGAGGGGGGATGGGGGTGTAGGGTACCTCCAGACATAGATGGACAGATGAGGACAGTGAGATAGAGTGGAGGGATGAGGGTGTAGGGTACCTCCAGATGTAGATGGATAGATGAGGACAGTGAGATAGAGGGGAGGAATGGGGGTGTAGGGGGCCTCCAGACATAGATGGATAGATGAGGACAGTGAGATAGAGGGGAAGGATGGGGTGTAGGGGGCCTCCAGACATAGATGGACAGATGACAGTGATATAGAGGGGAGGGATGGGGGTGTAGGGTACCTCCAGACATAGATGGACAGATGAGGACAGTGATATAGAGGGGGGGCTGGATGTGTAGGGTACCTCCAGACATAGATGGACA